>NC_079397.1:1744221-1766721 GCF_029220125.1 Pseudoliparis swirei
CAGTTCTCCTCTCAGGTAAATCACCTGTCCAACGAGCTTCATGAAAACCTCGTCTGTAGTTTTTATTCTTTTCGTTTATTGTCTTGTTAGAAAATGTAAAGAAAATTATTATTATTTCAATTTTTTTTATATAATATTATATTTGTATATATTATTATGTTTATTAATTGAATTAATGTTGTTGTATCTTTCTACCTTTTTATTTTTGTCTTCATTTTTGGTCCCTTCATCAGTTGTTGGTCAAAACCATGAAAACAAGAAAACCACCAGGAATACATCTGTAAAGGTCACATGACCACTGCACAGACACGGCAACGACGTTGTCGATGTTTATTTGGTCGGCAAGGCAACGTCTCCTTCTTTTTCCTCCTTCCTCTTCCCTTCTCCTTCTCCTCCTTCTTCTTCTTCTGTCTCCTTCTTCTTCTCCCTCCTCCTCCTCCTCCTCCCTCCGTCCACAACTGTCACCTCCACTCCTCTTATAAAAGGAGAGGAAGACATCGAGGAGGCGGAGGAGGAGGAGGAGGAGGGATGGATCGGCGAGAGAGGGAAGTGGCCGTGTCACGAAAATGCAAATCCTCTCTCCGCTTTCTACAAACTAATGTCAGGACGTTAAAAATAATAATAATATATTGTCGTGTTTCATTTTTCTGCCCGACGACTCCATCCCCCGAACAAAAGCGCCGTGATTAACGATCTGCGAGAGCAGCACAGAGACATCGCGGTTATCAGAATTCATATTGTAAATAACCGGCGGCTCGGCCAATCAGGAGCGGCCGGCGATGTCATCCCAAAATAACCTTTGATAACAATTACCGTCGCAGGCCGGCGCCGCAGCCTCAAAGCTATCGGCGCCGTGCGACACCATTACCATATAGATTAGACTATTTATAATGGTGCGTGGCATTCTGGGCGCGGCTTGCAGGTTGTCGTGTGTGTGTGTGTGTGTGTGTGTGTGCGTGTGTGGGTGGTGTAGGTGGACCTGTCGCGGGGAGGAGATTATAGCCGCGGTCTTTATGAGGAGCTGAATTGCCCTCTCGCGGTATCACACCACAGCACATTGCCAAGGGAGGCCTCACAAAGGTGTGTGTGTGTGTGTGTGTGTGTCGGGTGGGTGGGCACCTCCGTGAGACGGGGAGGAGGTGGGGTAAAGGATGGAGGAGATATTAGCGGGGACGCGGTGATAAGTGTCGTAGATTAGTTTGAGGCGTATCTTGTCCGACGTGATGTTCTGGTTTTATCTGCCGGGAGAGATTTTCTGATGGAGAGCGGTGATGCGGTGATACACACACACACACACACACACACACACACACACACACACACACACACACACACACACACACACACACACACACACACACACACACACACACACACACACACACACAGCTGGAGGTGGCGCCGTACGTGATGGCGGCTGTGTTGCGAGCTCCCGGATTTTGTAGTAGTTTTTTGTTATTTATTCTTATTATTGCGACTATTTTTGCACAAAACGTTAGCAGCCAGTTAACGTACGACAGATGCACACTTCTGGAGATTGGATCGGCAGTTGCTCGCCGCCTACCAGAGTTTTTCAACTCTTACTCGGACGTCCCGCCAGGAATAGTAGCGGAACTATCTCCGTCCATTTTAGGCGCGATCTCACGCAAACGTCGCCGACGGAGGAAGCGAGCTGGCGTGCTGGTTAGGCTGAGACGTCGAGCCAATCGACCCCACTACCCACCATTTTACTGGCAAATGTACAGTCTTTGGACAATAAGCTATGCGAGCTACAGGCTCGTATTCAATTCCACCGAAACTAAGGACAACTGCATCATCTGCCTTACGGAGACATGGATGTCGGAGGAGGTTACCGACTCAGCCATCGAGCGGCAGGATTTTCCGTCCACCGCGGACAGAACAAAGACTCTCTCTGGTAAAGATCGTGGAGGGGTATGTCTCATGATAAACAGATCTTGGTGCAACCAAAGTCATGTACATACTCTCAAGTCGTTCTGTTCCCCGGACCTGGAGTACCTAATGCTCATGTGTCGACCATTCTGGCTACAGCGGAGTTTACAGCAGTCACCGTAACTGCTGTGTACATTCCGCCTCAAGCTAACACGGACATAGCGCTGAAGGAACTCTACGGGCGATCAGCGAGCAGGAGTCGGCACACCCGAGGCTGCTTTCATTGTGGCGGGGACTTCAACAAAGCGAACCTGAAGAAAGTTCTCCCGGTTCTACCAACACATAAAAGCAACACGAGGGAGCGGATTCTCGACCACTGCTACACTCCCTTCCGGGATGGATACAAAGCCCTCCTCCGCCCACCGTTTGGCAAATCGGACCACCGCTCCATCCAACTACTCCCGCCTACAGGCAGAGGCTTAGCAGCAACCAATCGCTGTGAAGGAAGTGCAACGCTGGTCGGACCAATCGGAGTCTATGCTACAGGACTGTTTTGAACGTGCTGACTGGGATATGTTCAGGGTCGCGTCGGACAACAACGTCAGTGATCGCGTCCTCAGTCACGGGTTCATCAAGAAATGCATAGATGACGTTGTTCCTACCAAGTCGGTTCGGATTTATCCCAACCAGAAACCGTGGATAAATGGCGATGTTCGCGCTGCACTCCGCGCGTAACACCGCTGACTCGGGAATATGGCGGAATACAAAAGAGCCGCTCGACCTCCGTAAGACCATCGGCTCTGCCAGCGGGAGTTCAGGAACAAGGTGGAGGAAAAGCTCAAGAGCCATGACGTGAGAGGTGTGTGGAAGGGCTACAGACAATCACGGACTTCAGAGGAAAACCAGCGGTGAAGAACTCCTCTACCTCCCTCCCAGGCGAGCTAAATACATTCTTTGCTCGGTTCGGCGTGAACGGCAGCCCGCGAAGGCAGCGCCGCCGAGGAGACCAGCCTGCTGATCATCTCAGAGGCTGGCGTGCAGAGCCTTCAAGCGGGTGGACATCCGGAGGCGGCAGGTCCCGACCACATCCGGGCGCCCTCAGAGCATGTGCAGACCAGTTGGCAGGAGTCTTCGCAGACATCTTCAACCTCTCCCTGTCCCAGGCTGTTGTTCCTGAGAGCTTCAAGATGTCCACCATTGTGCCTGTCCCCAAACACCCCAAGGTAACCTGCCTGAATGACTGGAGACCCGTAGCCCTCACCTCGATTGTCAGTAAATGCTTGAGAGGTTGGTCAAGGACTTCATTTGTTCCATGTTGCCTGCCACGCTGGACCCATGGCAATTTGCATATCGTCAAAACAGATCCACCGACGACGCACTGCCATGGCACTTCACCGCCCTTTCCCACCTGGAGGAGGAACTGTTGGGTGCGAATGCTGGTTGTGGACTACAGCTCAGCGTTCAACACTATTGTTCCCCAAGCTCGACACCAAGCTCAGAGGTCTAGGCCTGCACTCTACCATGTGCAGCTGGATACTGGACTTCCTGTCGGGCCGCCGCCAGGTGGTGAGGATGGGCGGTACCACCTCAGAGCCGCTGACCCTCAACACGGGAGCCCTCAGGATGCGTGTTGAGCCTCTCCTCTACTCCCTGTACACCCACGACTGCACGGCCATGCACAGCTCCAACGACATCATCAAGTTTGCTGGCGACACAACAGTGTTGGGGCTGATTACCGGCGACGACGAGACAGCCTACAGGAGGAGGTTGGATCACTGGTACAGTGGTGCCAGGAGAACAGCCTCGTCCTCAACGTCAAGAAGACCAAGGAGCTGATCGTGGACTACAGGAAGCGGAGGGGAGAGCACACCCCATCTCCATAGACGGAGTTGCAGTAGAGAGGTCAGCAGCTTCAAGTTCCTCGGCGTGCACATCTCCGAGGACCTCACATGGACCACGCACACCACTCACGTGGTGAAAAGGGCCAACAACGCCTGTATTTCCTTAGGCGACTGAGGAAATTCAACATGGCCCCGCATCCTCAGAACATTCTACACCAGTACCATCGAGTGTTCTGACAGGTTGCATCACCGTCTGTACGGGAACTGCACCGCCCTGGGCGTAGGGCACTCCAGAGGGTGGTGCGGTCGGCACAGTACATCGTTGGAGGTGAGCTTCCATCCATCCTGGACATATACACCAGGCGGTGCGTGGCCAGGGCCAAACGGATGATGAAAGACAATAACCACCCCGGCCACAAACTGTTCACCCTTCTACCGTCAGGCAGGCGATACCGCAGTATCAAGTGCCGCACAAACAGACTGAGGGACAGCTTCTTCAGTCAGGCCATCAGGCTGCTGAACAAGGACTGAGACCCTCATTAACACTACACCAGAACATATTCTGTGAATATCTATGGCCATGGTGTATATTTTATTACATTGTTTATATATATATATATTGTATATATATATTGTATGTATATACATATATATATATATATATATAGTCTCATACATTGTTTTATATATATATATTGCCATGATGTATATTCTATTACATTGTTTTATATATATATTGTTAATACTTTCTTCTTTTTTGTGTGTGGATATTGTATAGTTTATTCTCATTCTTATTCTTTTTTTAGTCTGCTACTGCTGTCGGGTGTTTTGCACATAAGAATTTCACGAACCGATTATACTTGTATAAAAGGGGATGTGACAATAAAAACTTGAAACTTGAAACTTGAAGGTTCCCACACACAGTGTTCTTCCTTTACGCGTTTCAACATATCGATGCTAACGGCGCTACATCACTTCACCTCTCCACCACCAGGGGGCGACTCCTCTGATTGTATAGAAGTCTCTGCTTCATGTGTTAAGCCCGATAGACAAGGAGGAGATAGAGGAGGAGAAGATGGAGGAGGAGATAGAGGAGGAGATAGAGGAGGAGTAGATAGAGGAAGAGATAGAGGAGGAGGAGGTGTAACAGGTTGTAGATCATGTGACTCCCTTAATCTCTCCCGACAGGACCTCCTCTTGAATGAAGACGCTGCGCCTCCTCGTCGCCTCCAGAGGAGGAGCAGCAGTCGCTCCTGCAGGATCTCCTCATTGCTCCGACAGATCGCTGATGAGGAGAACGGCGCCTCCTTCACTCCTCAGATCCTCCTTCACTCTTCAGATCCTCGGAGGAAGTTTAAAATCTAAAATAAAACATGACCTCGTGTGAGACGAGAGAATTATTATAAATATAAACAAAATGTGTGAGTGTGTGTGTGAGTGTGTGAGTGTTCATCCCCATAACAGCAGACGATGCTGAAGTCAAAATCCCTCCTCCTCCTCCTCCTCCTCCTCTCTCCCTCCACATTTCTCATCTCCTCTCCTAGATGGAATTCCTCATTTCCTCTAAATCTCTTGATCACTTTAATTTGTTGCTGGGCTTCACCGGTGTCCTGGGAGAGAGAGAGAGAGAGAGGTTGAGAGAGAGAGATTATTTTATTTTATTTTTGAAAAACACTTTATTTACATTTTTTTTAGCCATTACGTTTCTTTAAAAATAAAGTGTTTTAAAAAATCAGGTTGTTTAAAATAAAAGCAAACAAACAAAACAAAAAACATTACAAAAACCAACAGAAAAACATGTTTTACCGAATAAAAAGTGGTGCAAACACCAGCTCCTCCTCCACCACAGAACAAACAATATCTTTAAAACACCAGCGTTGTTTAACCCTTGTGTTGCCTTCGGGTCATTTTGACCCGAATCAATATTACACCCTCCCCCCGCCTTTGGGTCATTTTGACCCGATTCAATGTTTCACCCTCCTGTTACCTTTATATTTACTAACATATTTTACCCTTTGGGTTCAATTTGACGCCAGCAATTAAAACCTCCAGAAAATTATTAGAATTAATATTGTTTTCCAAGTTTAAGTGTGAGGCACTTTATGTTTGTTTGTTGACTACCGAAAGAACACCGACATTAAACATTGAATGGGGTCAAATTAATCCTAAGGCGGGGGGAGGGTGTAATATTGATTCGGGTCAAAATGACCCTAAGGCAACACAAGGGTTAAAAGCATCCAGGTCTCCAATGTGTTGATAAAACCTGAACTCCAGCCAGAACTGCTGTTCATTGATTATAGTTCAGCTTTCAACACCATAGTCCCCTCCAGACTGGCCGGCAAGCTGATTGAGCTGGGACTGAACACCCCCCTGTGTGCTTGGATCCTGGACTTCCTGACCGCCAGGCCACAGGTGGTCAGGGTGGGCAGACACACCTCCAAATCCCTCACCCTGAACACAGGATCCCCCCAGGGTTGCGTCCTCAGCCCCCTACTGTACTCCCTGTACACACATGACTGTGTGGCCAGGTTCAGCTCCAACACCATCATCAAGTTTGCGGATGACACAGTGGTGGTGGGCCTGATCTCCGACAACGACGAGAAGGCCTACCTGGAGGAAGTTGCTGATCTGTCACTCTGGTGCCAGGACAACAGCCTCATCATGAATGTCACCAAAACTAAGGAGCTGATTGTGGACTTTAGGAGGGTACAACAACAGAGGACGTACTCACCACTGGGGATTAACGGACTACTGTGGAGAGGGTGAGCGGGTATAAATACCTGGGAGTCCACATCACCGAGGATCTGACATGGTCAACAAACACAGACACTCTGGTGAGAAAGGCAAGGCAGCGCCTCTACCACCTCAGGCAGCTGAGGAAATTTAAAGTTTCCCAGAGGATCCTTCAGTCCTTCTACTCTGGAGCTGTAGAGGCGTCCTGACAGGAAGCATCACAGCCTGGTTTGGCAACTGCTCCGCTCAGGACAGGAAGGCTCTGCAGAGAGTAGTGCGTTCGGCTGAGCGCACTATTGGAACTACACTCCCACCCTGCAGGACTTGTACACCAGGAGGTGCAGAACCAGAGCCGGCAGGATCATGAAGGATCCTCACCACCCCAACAACAGACTGTTTCAGCTGCTGCGGTCAGGCAGGCGCCTCCGTAGTCACGCTGCAAGAACAGAGAGACTGAGACGGAGTTTCTTTCCTCAGGCCATCAGGATTGTGAACTCCGACCTCACCAGGACCCCCACATAGACCCACACAACTGCCCCTCTTAGGCACACACACACACACACACACACACACTTACTGTAAATATTGTGTTGTTTTTTATTTGTAAATAGTGTGTACTTGTTGCCCTTGCACATTCCTGCTGAGCATTGCCACTTTCATTTCACTGCACACCCTGTGTGTGTATGTGACAAATAAAACATCTTGAATCTTGAATCTTGAGTCTGGCTCTGATGTTACAGAGCCACACTGCCTTGGCTTCCTGCCCCTCTCTGTTTTCCACCCGGGACTTCCTTGTTAAATAAATGGCCATTTTGGCTTCGCCGGATAAAAAATTAAGGAGCTGCCACTTTTCTTTTTCCGTTTTTTTGTAGGCAGCTCCCATTATAAAAACATTCTCTGTAAAAACCACATTAAAAAGACTAAAAACCAATGTTAAAAGAGTGAAGAAACTCAAAAGTCTCTTACACTCGTTAAAAACATGGTAAATAGTCTCCCGGAGGTCACAGAAGGGGCACTGGCTCAGGACAGCGGGATTGATTACCGAAATAAAAGCGTTGGACGCGACAGCACCGTGTAAAATCCGCCACTGGAGGTCAGCGGTCCTTTTCTTCAGGGGAGGCTTGTATAGGACCCCCCACTGCGGGCCAGGGCCTCCATGCCCAAGTCTCTCTGACCACACAGTGGGCGGTCTGTTGCACAGTTTGGACCTGTTGATGCTCTTCACGAGGTTAAAATACAAAGTCTTTTTGTCCGCTTTTCTCACTGTAAATGTTTCTGGGTGGGTTGTCCTTAGCAGGTGGCCGGTGAGTCCCCCTAGCCCCGGGCTGAGGGAGATGTCTGGGAAGGGGTCTGCAGGGTCCGGCTCTGCTCTCTGCTGGCTGTAGTCGTTGAGGAGGCTCCTCTCCAACCCGGTCAGCCTCTGCCTCCACAGCTCCAGGAGCCTCCTCGCCACCCGGTCGGAATGCATCCCCAGCAGGGAGCCCAGGGCCGGGGTGTCGCTCAGCGTCGGCCCCACTGCGTCCACCAACTGCTGCAGGCAAAGAGTCTTTGTTCGCAGCAGCGCCCCCGTTAGTCCAGGGGTGACGCTGCTGCTAATGTCCATTCTTGCTTTATAAATTAATGGTTCTCTCAACAACCAGAATAGAGAGTCAGACTGTGGACACCTTTCGTGTTTAAAAAGGGCCCACGACTTAAAAACACCCTGATAAAAGGAGGCAGCCCACTTAATTTAAAAAAACTGGAGTCTATTAAAAACAGAGCAGTATCCAGCCCCAGGTTGTCAGCACGTCTGAGGATGCAGCTGGCCACGTCTCGCCACACTAAAAACCCCGGACTCGTTAAAAACTTCTGAACACACTGTAATCTAAAAGTGGCCGTCCGGCTGGCCAGGTGGACAAGGCCCTGTCCCCCCTCCTCTCTGGTTAAAACAGCACCCCTGTGGCACCCAGTGTAGACCCTCCCAAAGAAATCCACCATCTTCTTTTGTATGTTGGCTAAGAAGCCGAGGGAGGGTCTAAACATGTCAACCTGTGCCACAGTTGGGATGCAATAAGATTGTTTAAAACCAGTACTCTACCTTTAAAAGACATCTGGGGGAGCAGCCACTTCCACTTGGAAAGTTTCCCCTCTATCTTCTCTGTGACGCCCTCCCAGTTCTTCTGGACCATGCTCGGTTTCCCCAGGTATATTCCTAAATATTTAAAACCGTCCTTTTTCCATATGAGCTTTTGTGGAAGAACCGGGAGGCCGCCACGCCACTCCCCCACAGCGAGGGCTTCGCTTTTCTTCCAGTTCACCCTCGCTGACGATGCTGTGCTAAAATCCTGTACAATTTGATTGAAAAGGTCTACATCTCTTTGGTCTTTAATAAAAACAACAACGTCGTCGGCATATGCCGATAAAATCACTTTCTTATTAAAACCAGGTAAAACCAAACCATGTAGGCTAGAGCGTATTTTAATGAGGAGGGGCTCGAGGGAGAGTGCGTAGAGCATCCCGGACAGAGCACAGCCCTGCCGGACCCCTCTACTCACTCTAAAAGGAGCACACAGCCTGCCGTTTATCTTCAGCACACTCTCAACATTACTGTACAACACCTTGATCTTAGCTATGAAGCCAGCGCTGAACCCAAACTTCCCCAGAACTTTCCAGAGGAAGCCGTGTTCAACGCGGTCAAAAGCCTTTTCCTGATCTAGATAAATCAGACCAGTATCCATACCCAATGAGCTGGAGACCTCCAAAACGTCCCGAATGAGGTGGACGTTGTCCACCATGGACCTGCCGGGCACACAGTAGGTCTGGTCCCGATGGAGGACCTGCTCCATAACTCCCCTCAGCCTGGAGGCCAGGACCCTGGACAGAAGCTTGTAATCCACACACAGCAGAGACACAGGGCGCCAGTTACCGATGTCCTGCGGGTTTCCTTTTTTAGGCAGCAGGGTTAGCACTGCCCTCCGGCAGGACATCGGCATGGAACCAGAGGCCAGACTCGTTGAAGGCGTCTAGGATGTCCCCTCCGAGGACATCCCAGTATTTCTTGTAAAATTCAGCGGGGAGGCCGTCGATCCCGGGGGCGCGCCCTCCCTGCATTCCCTGCAGGGCAGCTTTCAGCTCTTGGGGGGTTATGGGTCTGTCGAGCTCCTCATTAGTCTCCTCAGAGACCTGAGGCAGCTCCCCACAGAGCCCCTCCGTCGACTCTCCCTCCTCCCTATACTCAGTGGCATAAAGGGAGGAGTAAAACCCCACCGCTCGCTTCCGGATCTGGCTTGGCTCCACAACCGGCTGCCCTGCGTCCGTCAGCAGTGAGTGGATTACTCACCCCAGCCGCCTTTTTACTTTTGAGGACTTCAATATGTCCTCCATCTCCTGTGGACTCTCTCAAACTTTCTAGGTCCACTATCTCAGTCTCCAGGTCCTTCATAGATCTGGTGACGTCTCTAGTGACGTTGAAAGTGTGCTGCTGACAAAGGAGCCTAATCTCTATTTTACTACGGTTCCACCACTGCCTAAGATTATTAAAATCACTCTTCCTCAGCCTAAAAATTCCCCAAAAATAAAACAACACCTCTCTAAAATTCCTATCGAAAGTTAAAACTGAATTAAAATGCCAATACGCGCTCCTGGGTAAAAAGTTCCTAATAAAAACATGACATAAAACCAAAGAGTGATCAGTAAAACCAGCCGGAACAATGCTGCACATTTTTAAAATATTAAAATGGTGCTTAAAAACATAAATACGGTCTAACCTGGCTGAGGAGATCCTTCCCTCCCTAACGTGGGACCATGTGTACTGTCGGCAGTCCGGATGCATCCTTCTCCACACGTCCACCAGGCCGTGAGAATGGACCAGCCTCCTCAGCACCTGCTGTGAAGCTGGATGTGGCTCTGTGTGATTTCTGTCTTTAAAATCATCCTCTGTGCAGTTAAAACCCCCCCCCAAGAATAAAAAATCCTCCGAGGCACAGTCATTTAAAACATCATTGACTTTGGATAAAAACAGCTTCAATTCAATTCAATTCAGTTTATTTATATAGCCCAATTTCACAAATTACAAATTTGTCTCGGAGTGCTTTACAATCTGTACACATAGACATCCCTGCCCCAAAACCTCACATCGGACCAGGAAAAACTCCCAAATAACCCTTCAGGGGGAAAAAAAGGGAAGAAACCTGCAGGAGAGCAACAGAGGAGGATCCCTCTCCAGGATGGACAGAACAATAGATGTCATGTGACCAGAAGGACAGATTTAGAGTTAAAATACATTCAATGAATGTGACAGAGTGTATGAATAGTTCATAGTAGGCATATTCCACGATGGAGACCTCCACGATCCATCAGGCAGATGGCGGTGGGGAGGAGGAGTGGGCGGAGTCTCAACAGTGGGCGGAGTCTCAACAGGACAGTGGCGTAGTCAGGAGCAGGAATTCCACGACCCAGACCTCGATGATCCATCAGGCAGATAGGATCTATGCCGTCTCATAGGGTCCGATGACCCCATGAGACGTGAAGTCAAAAGGATTCTGTGGAGAAAGCAGAGTTAGTAACGTGTGATTGAGAGATGAAAATTCATCCTTAAGGACAGAAAAAAGAGGAGATAGGAGCTCAGTGCATCCTAAACGTCCCCCGGCAGCTATAAGCCTATAGCAGCATATCAAGGGGCTGGACCAGGTAAACCTGATTCAGCCCTAACTATAAGCTCTGTCAAAGAGGAAGGTCTTCAGTCTACTCTTAAACGAGGTGACTGTGTCTGCCTCCCGGACTGAAATTGGAAGCTGGTTCCATAAAAGAGGGGCTTGATAACTAAAGGCTCTGGCTCCCATTCTACTTTTTAAGACTCTAGGAACTACAAGTAGTCCCGCATTTAGTGAGCGTAGCTCTCTAGTGGGGCAATATGGTACTACAAGCTCCTTAAGATATGATGGTGCATCACCAATCAAGGCTTTGTACGTTAAGAGAAGAATTTTAAAAGTGATTCTTGATTTTACTGGGAGCCAGTGCAGAGCAGCTAGTGCAGGAGTGATGTGATCTCTTTTCTTAGTTTTAGTGAGAACACGAGCTGCAGCATTCTGGATCAACTGGAGGGACCTAAGAGACTTATAGAGCAGCCTGATAATAAGGAGTTGACCTAAGAGATTTATTAGAGCAGCCTGATAATAAGGAGTTGCAGTAATCCAGTCTCGAAGTAACGAACGCGTGAACCAATTTTTCTGCATCTTTTTGAGACAAGATGTGCCTGATTTTTGAAATATTACGTATAATGCAGTCCTTGAGATTTGCTTTACGTGGGAGTTAAAGGACAAGTCCCGATCAAAGATAACGCCAAGATTCTTTACAGTGGTGTTGGATGCTAGGGCAATGCCGTCTACAGAAACCAGATCACCAGATAATTGATCTCTGAGGTGCTCAGGGCCGATTAAAATTACTTCGGTTTTGTCTGAGTTTAACATCAAGAAGTTGCAGGTCATCCATGTTTTTATGTCTTTAAGACATGCTTGAATTTTACCGAGTTGGTTGCTCTCCTCTGGTTTTATCGATAAATATAGTTGAGTATCATCTGCATAACAATGAAAGTTTATGGAGTGTTTCCTGATAATATTGCCCAAAGGAAGTGTAGTGGCCATTTGTCGTCCGTAATCAAACAAAAAGATAAATCAAACCACCACTGATGCACCGTGGGTTTTGGTGTTGACGCATGCAAAAGAAAGTACTGTCCATTTCCGCCTGTTAGTATTCTGATAATTTATTTCTTAAACCAACAAAAAAGAACAAACAAAATGTTGACACTTCCTCTCTGTGCTGTGGTAAAAAACCATTGGCCACCCTGGTGCATGCTGGTCCTGTGCCTATCCACCTCTACATATAGCCACAGGTGCCCAGTGTTACCCAATCAGTGAACCTACAACTAAATATATTAAACTAAATTACAACTATCCTAAGAAACAACTAACATATCAAAACATAACCTAAATAAGCAATAAATAATCAATATTACTTTACAATACAACCTAAATACAAAAGTCAAATTAAATAGCTCCAACATTCCGGCCCCTAATTGTGCATACAATCACAATTAATTATATTCTTAAACGGAGCTATTCCTACAACCTACATTCCTATGGCAAACTATGAAATTATGAATATTCTATGTCATACATTGATGCTTCATCGGCTGGATTCTCCTTAGAACCCACGTATCTCCACTGATCCACATCAGCTGCTTCTCTGATAAAGGCGGTCCTGTTTGCCACAAATGTGTGGAATCGCCTGGTTTCACTTGCGATATATTTCAGAACGGTTGTACTGTCAGTCCAAAAAACTGACTTCTCAAGCTTAAGTTGCAACTCCTTCCGAAGCATGTTATCAACTCGCACAGCAAGAACTGCGGCTGTGAGTTCCAGTCGAGGAATTGTCGTCTGCTTGAGTTGATCAGCAGGTACCATCTCAGCATATCCTTGGGTTATGTTGTTTAGAAACGTGATGTATTCGTCCTTAAATGGACCATTCTTATCCATTTTTCTTTTCAGGCTTCGTAGGCGCTGTTCTCCAACACAGCGATTGTTAGACAAGACAGAATCTTTCTGTCTGAAAGGTAAGTCAATACAGTAATGCTCTCCAGTCAGTACTGTTGTGGTGTTCATTATGTTCATGAACTTGATTTCTTCTCTGGACATTTCAATCTGCTCCTCCGATGATCTCTCATTAAAATCATGGTTATACTGTTTGACCAGCATTTCTTGCAGATGTTCCACAGAGATTCGGTTGGCTGTTACAGCAAGGCAGCCACTCGTACTGCTTCTCCCACGCAGTGGACCATTAATGACCCAACCCACTCTGGTTCTTACTGCATAGGGTCCTTCATCCTGGCTGTTTATCAGCTCCCACGGCTCCATCACTTTTGAAGCATCAGTTCCAATTAGTAGCTCAACATCTGCATCAATGTCATGGAGCTTAACCTCCTTGACATAGGACCATTGATCCAGATCCTCCTGTCGTGGGACATTCAGTGTAGAGACAGGCATGGTCTTTTGAGTTAAAACATCAGGTAACTCAATGAAATCATTTGAACTCATGCCAGACACTTCAAGACCTGACACATTATGTGCATTCACAATCTTCTTTTGACCCATTGTTCTTAATAAAATACTTGTTCTTTTACCAGTTGAGTTCAATTTTCTTGCCAAGTTCTCAGTACAGAATGTGCCTGAACTTCCTGGATCCAAAAAGGCATATGTCTGCACTGTTTTGTTGCCCCTCTGGCTCTTGACTTTGACTGCAACAATAGAAAAGATGGAATTATCTTCATCACCAGCCCCAATATGGCCACAGGTCTGAGACATTGCATTTGAAACACTTGGAGGGGTCTCAGACTGTCGGGGTTGCTGTGAGGTTGTTCCTCTCTCCTGCCGCTCTATATGAAGGACTCCTGGGTGCTTTTGGTGACACACATTGCAATCCAAGCGACTCCTGCAGTCTTTGCTTATGTGGCCTACTTTCAGGCAACCAAAACAAATACCCTGTTCCTTGATAAAATTGATCTTATCACGATGTCCTTTCCTTTTAAACTGTGGGCACTTATCCACTGTGTGACAACTTTGAAAACAAAACAGACAGTTGTGAGTAGAGAAAGACTTGTTCTTGTTTTCGGTGTATGGAGTAATGACTCCTTCTTTTACTGCAGTAACATTAGTAGCAAAGCTGCTTCCCATTTATCTTTGTGTCAAATGACCAATGTTAGAGGCTTTCAAGTTGGTGGATTGTGATTCCTGAATGTTTCCAAAAAGTGGGTCTGAGTCAATTCTGACCTGCTTCTCAATGAATCCAACAAGATCACTTAACAGTGCTCTCTGGCCACTTTGGTCCTGCAGATCACAAGCAACGTTTCTCCACCTTTCCCTTAATTTGTAAGAGAGTTTCAAGATGATGCTCCTCATAATGGATGGTAAGTCCAGTTCCTTCATATGCATCATTTGCTCTGTTAGATTTGAGCATCCTCGAAGAAAGAGAGAGAATGATTTCAGTGCTTTGAGATCTTCACTTTTAACAGGTGTCCAGTTGAGAATTTTTTCCATATAGGCAGATGCAATTGTGTACTCGTTTCCAAAGTGTTCTGCAAGAAGACTTTTGGCTCTTTGGTATCCTTGTTCTGAAGGTAAATGTTGACAACTGCACACCAGGTCTCTTGGCTGACCCCTGGTGTATTGTTCGAGAAAGTGTAAACAGTCACTCCAATTAGTTGTCTTCTCCTCCACTCCATTCTCAAAAGCTCTGATGAAAGACCTGTATTGGAGAGGGTCTCCATCAAACACAGGAATATTTCTAACAGGAAGGACAGAGCACAGATTTTGTTGAACCAGCAGAGCGGCGATGTCATTTTGTCTTTGCATAACATTTACAATATCATTCTGATAGTTGTCAGTCAGAGTTTGAGTTTGAGGTTGCACACGTCCTGCTTGATTTTCATACACAGTTTGTGTGGCTGGCCTTCCAACTTGTGGTTGAGTTATGGGATCAGAAAACACGTGTCGTTGTTCATCCACGTTAACTGGAACAAAGGTGTTGGCATGGGCACTTAATTGAATGGCTTTTTGAGAAGTGTTCCTTTCAAAATAAGAGTTCATGCCATCCGAACGTTTTGAACCACGCTGTGATGAATTCATTTCCAAGACATGAAGTTTTGCATTTGTCACTGCCAATTTCGTCTCAAGCTCCAATTGTTCCTTTTCTTTCCTCAAACGTTCCTCTTGGTCCTCTATCAAATGTTTCCTTCCGAGAGCAGCAACCCGTTCCTTCAGGGCTGCCATGTCGGCTTTAGCTTCAACGCGTGCAGATGGTGTTGATGAACTTCGTGATAGTTGCGACTGTGTCCTCGCAGAGTTCACTTTTACGCTTGACACGTTAGACGCACTGTCTTCAGGGTTTATCTCATCTGCGATGCGCTGGTCGTTGACGTCATCCTGTGGCGCTCATATGGTTGAACCATTTCTGACAGCCAGTCTTTTACTCTTTCCGTGAACTCATAAAACAGACATTTTTTCTTCATGATTTTTATTTTGCCTTGCAACTTCATCTTGTGGTAAAGGCAAGTTCACAAACGATTCATGCATTTCATTTGCGTCTTGGTAAAACTTGATGAATTTAGCAAGCTCAGCAGTCACTGAATTGACATTTTCATTTGATGCCATCAACTCACGAATGTTTCCCAAACACTTTTTGGCTTCTTTACATTTTGTACTTCTCTTTTGCTGGCACATTTCCGTGTAATAGCCCAAGCCTTTAGAAGTTAATTTAATGTTCCTTCTTGCTGACAGCGATTCAACGTCACTCGCCTTATCGTCAGCCATTTTCAAAGTGTATTATCACTGTTTGTTGTACAGCAATCAAAATCCGCAATCGGACATAAATGCGGCTTAAAGGCAGCAAACACAGACGGGGTGCTCACTGGCCGATCCGCTTCATCACACAGACACTCCCTGAAGTCGGCTTTTTAATCAATGTGGCCGCTGATAGTGGTGCGCGTCTTGCGCAATGATCACATGCAGCACGTCACTGCTGTCAGACTTCTTAAACTTTACGAAACATGGCTGTGTGGTGACTTTTAAACTCCATTTGTTTAGCCGTTGTCCTCTACAGCAGTCGCATCACATACCAGTTTCTCCGTCGATAATCCTACACGATCCAATGCAATCCATCCAGTCCAATACTGCGGGATCCTCTTCTTGCGTTCACAGGCAAGGTTTTTTTACTTTCACAAGCCTGGTTTTTTACTTTCACAAGCCTGGTTTTTTACTTTATGTAGTGGCCATTTGTCGTCCGTAATCAAACAAAAAGATAAATCAAACCGCCACTGATGCACCGTGGGTTTTGGTGTTGACGCATGCAAAAGAAAGTACTGTCCATTTCCGCCTGTTAGTATTCTGATAATTTATTTCTTAAACCAACAAAAAAGAACAAACAAAATGTTGACACTTCCTCTCTGTGCTGTGATAAAAAACCATTGGCCACCCTGGTGCATGCTGGTCCATCGCCTATCCACCTCTACATATAGCCACAGGTGCCCAGTGTTACCCAATCAGTGAACCTACAACTAAATATATTAAACTAAATTACAACTATCCTAAGAAACAACTAACATATCAAAACATAACCTAAATAAGCAATAAATAATCAATATTACTTTACAATACAACCTAAATACAAAAGTCAAATTAAATAGCTCCAACAGGAAGCATGTATAAAGTAAATAAAATTGGTCCAAGCACAGAACCTTGTGGAACTCCGCGATTAACGTTGGTGGTTATCGAGGCGTCATCGTTTACAAATACAAACTGAGATCGATCTGATAAATAGGATTTAAACCAAATTAGTGCCGTGCCTGAAATGCCAATCGACTGCTCCAGTCTCTGTAACAGGATGTCATGGTCAATGGTGTCGAATGCAGCACTAAGGTCTAACAAGACCAGTACAGAGAGAAGTCTTCTATCAGCACTAAGGTCTAACTAGACCAGGACAGAGAGGAGTCCTCTATCAGGACTAAGGTCTAACAAGACCAGTACAGAGAGGAGTCCTCTATCAGCACTAAGGTCTAACAAGACCAGTACAGAGAGGAGTCCTCTATCAGCACTAAGGTCTAACAAGACCAGTACAGAGAGGAGTCCTCTATCAGCACTAAGGTCTAACAAGACCAGTACAGAGATGAGTCCTCTATCAGCACTAAGGTCTAACAAGACCAGTACAGAGATGAGTCCTCTATCAGCACTAAGGTCTAACAAGACCAGGACAGAGAGGAGTCCTCTATCAGCACTAAGGTCTAACAAGACCAGTACAGAGAGGAGTCCTCTATCAGCACTAAGGTCTAACAAGACCAGGACAGAGAGGAGTCCTCTATCAGCACTAAGGTCTAACTAGACCAGTACAGAGAGAAGTCTTCTATCAGCACTAAGGTCTAACAAGACCAGTACAGAGAGGAGTCCTCTATCAACACTAAGGTCTAACAAGACCAGTACAGAGATGAGTCCTCTATCAGCACTAAGGTCTAACAAGACCAGTACAGAGAGAAGTCTTCTATCAGCACTAAGGTCTAACAAGACCAGTACACAGAGGAGTCCTCTATCAGCACTAAGGTCTAACAAGACCAGTACAGAGAGGAGTCCTCTATCAGCACTAAGGTCTAACTAGACCAGGACAGAGAGGAGTCCTCTATCAGCACTAAGGTCTAACAAGACCAGTACAGAGATGAGTCCTCTATCAGCACTAAGGTCTAACAAGACCAGGACAGAGAGGAGTCCTTTATCTGCTGCCATTAAGAGGTCATTTGTAATTTTCACCAGTGCTGTCTCGGTGCTGTGGTGTTTTCTAAATCCTGATTGAAATTTCTCAAATAAACTATTATGATGTAGAAAGTCGCACAACTGATTTGCGACCACTTTCTCAAGGATCTTGGAGAGGAAGGGGAGGTTAGAGATCGATCTGTAGTTAGCCAACACCTCTGGATCCAGAGTGGGCTTCCTCTCTGTCCCAGTTGTTGGAGCATATACATTAATAAAAACGACATTAAAAAGGTCGAACCGTGCTTTCACAAAGAACAGCCTCCCCTCCACGATGTGTTTGACCTCCAGTGACCGCGGGCTGAAGGCCCTGGAGAAGAGGAAGCCCACTCCTCCGCTGAGGTTGGTGTTGTGGCTCAGGAGGACTTCCCCCCCCCCACTCCCTCCTCCAGTCCGCCTCGTTGGTGCTGTCGCCGTCTCTTGTAAGAAGAGAACATCGTTGGCCTTCATCTTGTTAAATTCATAAATAGATGTTCTCTTCTTACTGTCCCTCGCTCCATTTACGTTTAAAACTCTGACTCTGAATATGTTCATTAAAAGAAAAGAGTTTAAAAAACAAATAAAACTTAAAAACAACAAATCAATTAAAACACACATTGGAGCTCTCCACCTCCCCCTGCTGGATGCACTCCTTTAGAATAGAATAGAATAGAATAGAAATATACTTTATTAATCCCCAAGGGGAAATTTGTCGAGCCAGTAGCAGCAACACAAGAATAAAAAATAAAAATAAAAATAAAATAAAAAACACAAAATATAAGAAGGGTTAGGGTGATCTGGCAAGAGGTGAACTGTTGTAGAGCCTCATAGCCGTCGGCAGGAATGTTCTCCTGTATCTGTCCTTGTGGCAGCGGAGCGTGAGGAGACGTCTGGAGAAAGTACTCCTCTGTCCCTGTAGGAGGTGGTGGAGAGGGTGGTCCGGGTTGTCCAATATGGACACAAGTTTCTTCAACGTCCTCCTCTCCACCACCTGTTCCAGGTGCTCCAGCTGGCAGCCGATGATGGAGCCAGCCTTCCTAACCAGTTTGTTAAGACGGCTGGTGTCACGGCTCGATGCTGCTCCCCCAACAGACAATGGCAAAGTGCAGCACACTGGCGGCAACCGACTGGTAGAATAACTCCAGCATCTTGCTGCACACGTTGAAGGATCAAGCTTTCTCAGGAAAAAGTCGACTCATCCCCTTCTTGTACACAGCGTTGATGTTGGCCTTCCAGTTCAGTCGGCTGTCGATGGAGACGCCCAGGTACTTGTACTCCTCCACCATGTCCACGTCCACTCCCAGGACACTCAGAGGTGTAGGAGCTGTCGCCTTCCTCCTGAAGTCCACCACCATCTCTCTGGTCTTGGCCACGTTCAGCCGCAGGTGGTTCTCATCGCGCCACTTTACAAAGTCACTCACCACTGCCCTGTACTCCTCCTCCCGTCCATCCCTAATACACCCGACCACTGCAGAGTCATCAGAGTACTTCTGCAGATGGCATGACTCCGTGTTGTACTGGAAGTCACTGGTGTACAGGGTGAAGAGGAAGGAGACAGAACAGTTCCTGTGGGGCTCAACATCACTGACCACCGTTCCAGACAGCACACGCCCCATTCTGACAAGCTGTGGTCTGCCTGTGAGGTAGTCAGTGATCCAGGAGATGGTGGACGCGTCCACACGGCCACCGCAGCTTCTCACTCAGCAGCAGTGGCTGGATGGTGTTAAATGCACTGGAGAAGTCAAAGAAAGTGACTCTCACAGAGACACGGTTCCATCCAGGTGCGACTGAGCTCGTTGCAGCAGGTAGATGATGGCGTCGTCCACTCCCACATGAGGCTGGTAAGCAAATTGCAGAGGGTCCACGACGATTTCACCTGCGGCGGAGGTGGGCCAAGACCAGCCTCTCCAGCACCTTCATCACATGGGAGGTGAGGCGACGGACGGTAGTCGTTGAGGCCAGATGGTGTTGAGTTCTTTGGGACAGGGACCAGGCACGGCGTCTTCCACAGCACCGGGACCTCCCCCAGCCTCAGGCTGAGGTTGAAGAGGTGCTGCAGGACACCAGACAGCTGGGTGGCGCAGGTCTTTAGGACCCTGGGGCTGATGCCATCAGGACCTTCAGCTCTGCGCTGGTGTAGTTTCTCCAGCTGTCTTCTCACCTGGTCAGTCGTCACAGAGAGACGTGGGAAGGGTGGAGAAGCCCATTGTTATTGAGGGCTCGGTGGATGTGCAGCTCAGCAGGGGGGACAGAGGGGGAGGTGTTTGGGAGGTGTGATGTGTGGAGGAGACAGGAGAGGGCTGTGAACTGAACCTATTGAAAAAACAGTTCAGCTCGTTGGCCCTCTCCAGGGAGCCCCCTGGCTGTCTCCCTCCCACCTTGAAGCCAGTTATCTGCTTCATGCCAGACCACACCTCCCTTGTGTTGTTCAGCTGGAGTTTGGCCTCCAGCTTCCTCCTGTAGGAGTCCTTGCCCTCCCTGAGCTTCACCTTCAGGTTGCGCTGGGCTTTCCTCAGCTCATCCCTGTCTCCAGACCTGAAAGCAGCTTTCTTCATGTTAAGCGCCTTCAGGTCCCTGGTGATCCAGGGTTTGTTGATAGGGAAGTAGCGCACAGTCCGTGATGGGATGGTGGTGTGTTCACAGCACTTGATGTATTCCGTGATGCAATCGGGCATACTGTTGATGTCCTCCCGTGCGGTCCACACAGCACATCCCAGTCCGTTGACTCAAGCAGTCCTGTAGAGCGTCGTTAGCCTCCAGAGACCACCTCCTCACAGTCCTGGTGGTCACGGCAGCCTCTTCACCAGAGGAACATACCTGGGTGTCAGCCGGACCAGGTCATGATCAGACCTGCCGAGGGGGGGAAGGGCAGTGGCGCTGTATGCGTCCTTAGTATTAGCATACAGCAAGTCCAGAGTTTTATTGTTCCTAGTTGGGCAGTCAATGTATTGATGGAAGGTTGGCAGAGCTTTATCCAATGTGGTGTGGTTAAAGTCACCAGTGATAGCCATGAATGCTCCAGGCTGATGATTCAGCAGAGCAGACACAGTGGAGTGGATGGTGTCCACAGCTTCCTCAGCGTCCACAGCTTCCTTTACTTTGGGTAAAAACTTTTTAATCCTAAAAACCTCTTGTTTGTCAAATTTTGTTTTCCTCATGTGGAACTGGCACGACTGAACAAAGGCCACGAGGTCAGGGAAGTGATCCCTGACTTCTACTTTTTGTTTGTTTTTTGTTTTATGTAAAAACAGACTTATTTCATCGGCTGTGTACAGCTTTTGTGTCTGACTATTAGTTAAAAACAGAGGAGAGTCGCTGTCCTCTGACCCCTCCTCGTCACTGCTGTCCTCCACCGGCCCCGCCCCCTGACTCCTCCTCCTCACCTCCACCCTGCTGGCTTTGGCCTCGCTGCCGGCGCTCTGGCCACTCTTCTTTCTTTTTGAGGCCTCTTTCTGCCCCCCTGCTTCCTCCTCGTCCATCTCTACCTGCTCAGCCCCCTCCTCCCCTTCACCGTCCTCCTCCACCTCTTCGACTCCACCCACCTGTCCTACCCCCTCTATGGGCTTCTCACCACCATTGTCCTCGTCTTTTTTTCCCTTTTCCTCCCTTTTCTCACTTTCCTCATCATTTTCCACCCCACTCCCCACCTCTACCTCCACCTCTAAGCCCGTGCCACCATCACCACTCGTAATACCATCACCAATATTATTTTTAGTTTTTTTAATCTTTTTTTCTTTTTTCCCCCCTTCTTTTTCTTGTTTTCCTTCCTCCTCCCCACTTCCCCCCTCACCCACAGCCTCTACCCCACTGCTCTTGGCAGTTTCACTCACATCCCCTCCATCTTTTGGGTCTTTTTTTCCTTTTTTCTCATCGCTTCCGACTCCACCCACAGCCTGCCTTCCACTGCCCTGTCCAGCCTCACCACCCTCATCCCCACCATCACCATCACTCCCCTCACTCACGCTCTCATTCATCCCCACCACATGTGTGTCGGGTACAGCAGTAGTGACGCCGCTCGCCGCGCTCTCCGTTGGAATCGGCGGCGCCGTTCAGATCCGCCGCCAGCGGCGCCGCCGCCTCACCCGCTGCCCCCCACGCTGCTGTAGCGCGGCGCGGCGCGCCGGACGGACCCGCGTTGTCTGGACCAGCTGGCGCCGGGTCGCCTCGCTTCGAGCAGACCCTCGCGGTGTGCCCCTCCTCCCCGCAATGAAAGCACTTCATCGCCGATGAAGACGCGTAGACGTTATAGTTAACATCATCTACTCTGACGCTGAAGCGCAGGTTTAACTCCGCGCTCCGGTCGTTGAGTATCATATAAACCGATCTACGGTAACTCATGATATGCTTCATCTCGCTCTCCTTGAACCCCGATGAGATCTCTCTCATCGGGGAGACCAGCTTTCCGTGCCGGGAGAGCTCTCTGCTGAGAAACTCATCGGTGATGAGCGGAGGGACGTTTGAAACGAGGACTCTGGTGGACGGCTGATCCAGCGGAAACACCTGCACAAACAAATCTCCCACCGAGAGACCCTCCTCTACCACTTGGCTCACCTTCCCCACCTGATCCAGGAAGATCACGACCGAGCCGTTCATCTTGGCGGCGGACTTCACGCTGCTGAACCCGACTTTCTTCCCGACTGCCCGAGCCAATTCCTCCACGCTGCACGAGGAGTCACCGGCAATCTTCATACCGTGTCTCCTCGTGAGCAGCGGGGGGGGAACCGGGGCAAACA
>NC_079397.1:1776721-1781721 GCF_029220125.1 Pseudoliparis swirei
ACACGCCCCCCCCCCCCCTCCCTCTCTCATTCTCAGAAAATGGAAATGGCTTAGCCTTATCTGCGTTGCCCTGGCAACCATCTGAGTCCCCCATCTCTCTCGGTGGAGAAATGAGTTGTGGGATTAAACATGATCCCACGGACGGGCTGTCACTCACAAGGAAAACACACACACACACACACACACACACACACACACACACACACACACACACACCTCCAACCTCCTCGGTAAACACACAGGGAACATTAAGAACAGCAGTCGAGGCGCGTTTTATTCTGAAATCGTCTGTAGCAGAATAAAAGACTGTTATTATTACCCATGATGCCGTTCGTGAAGCTATTAAAGCTTCCGGGGGTTTAAAATAAAATATAAATAAATCCGTTATCCTGCAGGATTCCGTGCAGGTCGTTAAATTCACGCCACGAGGCGGCGGATTAATTAAATTATCCCATGAAGATGAATGACAATGCAGAAAAGGACAGACACGCACGCTCGCGCACACACACACACACACACACACACACACACGCTCGCGCGCGGTGTTGTTCTGCTGTGTGATTTGGGGAAGTGGGCAGTTTTATAACCGCGTTGCTCTGCGTCGGAATGACGTCGTGCGCTTGGCGTCACAGCGTCAGCCGCCTCACTGTAAGCACTTTAATAAAGCAGATGTGTTTGTGTGTATAATGTGTGTGTATTTTGTGGGTATATATTGTGTTATCTTCATGAACAATAGAATCGGGTTTCTATTGTTCAGCCTCTGCGCGCCACATATTTATTACAGAGTACGTGACACACGACGCACGCGCTGAACACCTGTCTGCACCTGTCTGAGCTTATTAAACATTAGAATCACTAATGAGACTCATAGTTCATATTTATTTATTTTATTCATTTTCAGTCTGTCGATTTTTAATGCACATTAATATCATTATGTTTGTATTAGAGACATTATTATATATAATGTTTTATTGTGATATTATTATATTATTATATTATCATATTATTATATTATCATATTATTATATTATTATATTATTATATTATTATATTATCATATTATTATATTGTTATATTATTATATTATTATATTATTATATTATTTTATTATTATATTATTATATTATTATTATTATATTATTATATTATTATTATAGTATTATATTATTATATTGTTATATTATTATATTATTATATTATTATATTATTATATTATTATATTATTATATTATTATATTATTATATTGTTATATTATTATATTATTATATTGTTATATTATATTGTTATATTATTATATTATTATATTATTATATTATTGAATTGTTTATGGACTCAAGCTCATATTTCTATATTTTTCTACATTGAGGCCTCTATATATATGTTACGAACTCAGACACTTAGGAAGTAGGACCCAATTGCACGACCCGGGAGCCAGAGATAAAGTATTTGTAAGTACTTTATTTTTCAGTTCTGCAGTGAGCAAATGAAAGCGCTGTGAGGGATCAAAAACAGGCAAAATACCCTGACCTGATCATGGCAAAAGACAAGACGAACTGACAAGGAACACTGGGAGACAGGGGAATTTAAGCACATGGTAACAAGACACAGGTGGGACCAATCAGGGCGGGCTGACACTGATGAGCATAGGAGACAGGTGGGATGACAGGTGAAACAATCAGGAAGCCTGGAATGGCTAACATAAATGACCTGAACTCTCTAGCATATCTGTCGTGCACAACAGTACCCCCCTCTAGGCCAACTCCTGATGGCCCAGGCTGATTGTAAAAGTCGTGGATAAGAGTCTTGTCTAAATGAAGCAGCTATCCAGCTTCTAGCCTCAGGACCCCTTCCAGTCTACCAGAATTGCTTGCCCTCCCCTATTACGGACCTCCAGTAGCTTACGGACCTTGTAAACGTCACCCCTTCAAAGAACTGGGGCGGTGGAGGGGCTTGAGGCAGGAACAAGTGTGCTCTCACACACCGGCTTCTACTAACGTGAAACGTTGGGTGCACTCGTTGCAAGCGGATGACTCTGGACACTGGAAACGGACCCACAAATCGAGCCAGTTTCTTTGAGGCGACATGGGTGGTAAGTCTTTAGCCAAACCTTTTGCCTGGACTGTAGGAGGGAGCGACCCTGCGATGAGCGTCATAACAGCCTTCATCCGAGCTGAACTGGAGAAGAGACTGGCGAGCACCAAACTCTGCGACAACGTCTGATCATGGCATGTGCCGATGGAACCATCACCTCTGCTGTTGTGGGAAAAGTGGAGGCTGGAAACCATTGACACAATGGAATGGAGAGACCTGTGGCCGCCAGGAAGGGTATTGTGGGCAACCTCGACCCATGTGAGGTGGTCACTCCAGGTGGTCTGGTTCGGAGAGCGTAGTCTCTAGTTCTTGGTTCAGACGCTCCGACTGTCCATTTGACTGAGGGTGATATCCTGATGACAGGCTGACGGTGGCACCTATGAGTCGACAAAACTCTTTCCAAGCGGAAATGAATTGTGGACCCCTGTCGGAAACAATGTCATTAGAATCCATGGATCCGGAATATGTGATTCATCATGACCTCTGCGGTGACTTTGGCAGAGGGAAGCTTGGTCAATGGGATGAAGTGAGCCATCTTTGAAAATCGATCAACCACTGTTAGAACCGTAGTCTTGCCTCTGGATGAAGGAAATCCTGTCACAAAATCCATCGAAATGTGTGACGTTGGGAATCGGCGCTGGAGCAAGCCCATCTAACTTGAGATGAGGTCTTATTACGCACACACCGGACAAGCCGCTACATACTCTGCCACATTTTTCTTCATGGATGGCCACCAGATTGTTGAATCCTGAACATTCGAAAGCACAGATGAGTGAGCCCAGTGGATGACCTGAAGAGCCTCAGGAACAAACAGCAGATTGTTGGGACACTCGCTAGGTGCTGGATTCATGACATTTGCCTCTTTAACGTCTGACTCCACTTGCCAGGAAAAGGCTCGATCACACGGTTAAGTGGAAGGATGGTCTTGGGCTCAGTGGTTCGGGATCGTAAGAGACAAAGCATCGGTTTTGATTCTGAGACCCGGAAAGAGAGGTGAAGAATCTACTAAAGAAAAGTGTCCACCTGGCCTGACGGGAGTTGAGACGCTTAGCCTTTCTTATATATTCTAGATTCTTGTGATCTGTCCAGACTAAAACGGTTGCTCTGCACCCTCTAGCCAGTGTCTCCATTCCTCGAGGGCAGCTTTTACAGCTAACAGTTCCTTGTTTCCACATCATAATTCCGCTCTGTGTCAACTTCGCGACAGGTAAGCACATGGATGCATTTTGTTGTCTTCTGGAGAACGTTGAGACAGTACTCCTCCACTTCCCTCATTGGACGCATCCACCTCGTCCATAAACTGGCGCTCGGGATCTGGAATGGTGAGTATGGGAGCTGATGTGAATCTATCTCTGAGAAGTTGGGCGAGATCCGCCTGGGGTCCACTTGAAGGAACCTTAGGAGAAGTCAGAACATGCAGAGGGGCAACAGAACTGAAATTCCTAATAAACTTCCTATAGAAGTTAGCAATCCTAGGAACTGCTGAACCTTTTTCCGGAGTACTGGGATACTGCACTGACTTGATCCATTTGGATATGATTAGGTGAGACTATGTATCCTAAGAAAGACACCTCTTCTGTGGAACCACACTTCTCTGCCTTGACATATAGCTGATTCTCCAGTAGTTTCTGCAAAACGACATGTGATTTAGCGTCTGGGGAGAAAATCAGTATGTCATCCAGATACACAAACACTGAAATATTCAAGAATTCCTCATTCACCAAAGCTTGAAAACAGCCGTGCATTGCACAGTCCAAAAGGCATTACCAAGTACTCATAGTGACCATTCTGAGTGTTGAATCCAGTCTTCCTCATCCCTTGTTTTATTCTAACCAAGTGATATGCATTTCTTAAATCCAACTTGGTGAATATCTTGGCCGGCAGTTCAAAAGCAGATGACATGAGTGGCAGAGGATAGCGGTTCTTCACCGTAATGTCATTTAGTGGACTGTAGTCTATGCAAGGTCTCAGAGACCCGTCTTTCTTCCCACAAAGAATCTGGAGACGATGAAGGACGGATCTGATTTGAGTGAAGAGGAGATGTATTCATCCATTGCTGTTCTCTCAGGTCTCGAATCGAGTAAAGTCTCCCTTGGGAATGGGGGCTCAGATCAAGGACAGTCAAAATCTCGGTGAGGAGGTAGCGACAAGTTAAAACTCCTTTAAATCATGGTAACAGGAAGGTACCTTCTGTAGATCAGGATAGTCAGGGTGATCTATAATGATCTACTAGAGTCTGTTGGTGCATTAACAGGTTGCGGTTTCTGCCCTTACAATCCTCTCCCATTCCTTTCCTGAAAGCCAGTCTATGTGAGGATTGTGGATCTTCAGCCAAGGAAACCCCAAAATAATCGTGCTGAGCCGACTCAAAAATATGAAATTGCATGCTCGGTATGGTCCTTATTTATAGTAATCCGTATGGGCTCAGTGCAACGTCTAAGGCACTGGCACTAACAGGATGAGATAGCGGGACAGTTTTTATTTTAGCTGTTTGACTAGGCCCCAGTCTATAAGGCTTTCGTCTATTAACACACCCTGGTCAATGGTCTGATTGTTAATACAAATGTCTACCTGAGTAACAGGTCGAGAGGGAAGTGGGAAACTTGCTCACCAGCGCCTCCTTTTGACTGGTGAGCACGATCTTTTCCGGGCATGAAGCGAGGTTGATGACCCGCTGGCGCAGTAACAGCAACCCTCCGGCGCTCTCCTCCAGCAGCCTGGTTCTTCCAAGCTGCATGGGTTCACAGTGTAGTCCTCTGATGGTCCAAATCTCAGCTGGCGATTCTGGAAGCTGGGAATAACAACCGGTTGCCCTCTCTGGTTATCGATCCGGATGGCCACAGCGATGAGGATTCCAGATCCCGGGTGTCTCCAATGGAGCCAGCTGGTCCTTTATCGGTTCCGAGTC
>NC_079397.1:1791721-1836721 GCF_029220125.1 Pseudoliparis swirei
GGAGTCCTTGCCCTCCTGAGCTTCACCTTTAGGTTGCGCTGGGCTTTCCTCAGCTCATCCCTGTCTCCAGACCTGAAAGCAGCTTTCTTCATGTTAAGCGCCTTCAGGTCCCTGGTGATCAGGGCTTGTTGTTGGGGAAGCAGCGCACAGTCCGTGATGGGATGGTGGTGTGTTCACAGAACTTGATGTATTCCGTGATGCAGTCGGTCATACTGTTGATGTCCTCCCGTGCGGTACACACAGCAGATCGCAATCCGATGACTAGAAGCAGTCCTGTAGAGCGTCGTTAGCCATCAGAGACCACCTCCTCACAGTCCTGGTGGTCACCGGCAGCCTCTTCACCAGAGGAACATACCTGGGTGTCAGCCGGACCAGGTCATGATCAGACCTGCCGAGGGGAAGGCAGTGGCGCTGTATGCATCCTTAGTATTAGCATACAGCAAGTCCAGAGTTTTATTGTTCCTTGTTGGGCAGTCTATGTATTGATGGAAGGTTGGCAGAGCTTTTCCAATGTGGTGTGGTTAAAGTCACCAGTGATAGCCATGAATGCTCCAGGCTGATGATTCAGCAGAGCAGACACAGTGGAGTGGATGGTGTCCCACAGCTTCCTCAGCGTCAGCTGATGGCGGCACGTACACGACAACCAAAATGGCGGACGTGAACTCTCTCGGCAAATAGTACGGGCGCATCCCCACGGCCAACAGTTCAATGTTCGGGCTACAGAAGCGCTCCTTCACGCACATGGTCCGGATGGCACCACCGTTCATTCACATAAACAGCGATCCGCCCCTCTTCTTCCCCCACTGTGTAGCGACTCTGGCAGCGCGAACAGTCCTGAAGCCGGGCAAAGACGCGCTGTGATCCGGATAGTCCGCGTGTAGCCACGTCTCAGTGAAACACAAGAGACTGCTCTCACGGAAGACCCTCTCGGTCATTACCAGCGCGCCGAGCTCATCCGTCTTATTCGCCAAAGACCTCCGTTCCCGTTATGATCGACGGTACGAGGGTTTGTATCTCCTCGTTTTAGCCCTCCGCTTGACGCCAGATCTGCAGCCGCGAGCCCTTCTCCGTAGCTCCAGCGGGATCACAGGTCTGTCTCCAGGCAGAAGCTTCGGCCTGCACAGCGCGATCAGCTGAGCGCGCGAGTAGACGACGGTCCCAGTCATTGTTATGCTGCGGCTCACCGATACTCACGACAAAGTGAACAAAAGCCACAGTAGAATTATCGAAAAAAGTAGTTATGGTCCAGTGTCCGACCGTAACTAAGACAAACGTGAAAGAAAAGAAAAAGAAAGAGAGGAAAAGTCCAAAAAAAAGACAATAAGGTAAAAGCAAAACGCCACTACTGAAACAAGCAGCCGTTGGCACAGCGCTTCCTCCAGAGGAGCGCGCATTCCCCTGCAGATAACAGGCAAGTCGCTTTGTGCTGGTCCTCCTGGGAGACTCCTGACTGCCCCCCCCCCCAAAGCCCCCCCCCCCTAAAGCCCCCTCCCCTGCATCTCATTAGCTCATCTTCCACGTCTCTATCTGCAGCATCAGCATCAAACCCGCGAGATGCGGCCAGAGAAAAGAGTCTCTTTCACGGGCTATTTTAGAGACCCCCTACACACACACACACACACACACACACACACACACACACACACACACACTCCCAGTGGCACCCAGTCCAGGAAAAGAGGAGGAGGAGGCGGAGGAGGAGGCAGCGGAGCAGGAGGAGGAGGAGGAGGAGGAGGAGAGGAGACTAAAACAGAGAGAGTGAGAGAGAGAGAGCGAGAGAGGTAGAGAGAGGAGGGAGGGAGAGAGAGAGAGAGGGAGGGAGGGAGAGAGCGAGAGAGGTAGAGAGAGAGAGAGGGAGAGAGCGAGAGAGAGAGAGGGAGAGAGAGAGAGAGCGAGAGAGAGGCAGGGAGAGAGAGAGAGAGGGAGGGAGAGAGAGAGAGAGGAGGGAGAGAGGCAGAGAGGTGAGATAGAGAGGCGAGGGAGAGAGAGAGGCGAGAGAGAGAGAGAGGCAGGAGGGAGGAGGGAGGGTGAGGGAGGAGGAGAGGAGAGAGAGAGAGAGAGCGAGAGAGAGGAGAGAGAGGGAGAGAGCGAGAGAGGGAGGGAGGAGAGAGAGAGGGAGGGAGGGAGAGAGCGAGAGAGAGAGGGAGGAGAGAGAGGGAGAGAGAGAGAGAGAGGGGGGAGGTAGAGAGAGAGAGGAGAGAGAGATTTTTTTTTGATTTTTGAAAAACACTTTATTTACATTTTTTCCATCACAACGTTTCTCTACAAATAAAGTGTTTTAAAAATCAGGTTGTTTAAATTAAAGCAAACAAAAAAAACATAAACATAAAATAAAACATGTTTTACCGAATAAAAAGTGGTGCAAACTCCAGCTCCTCCTCTACCACAGAACAAACAATATCTTTAAAACACCAGCGTTGTTTAAAAGCATCCAGGTCTCAATGTGTTTGTAAAACCTGAACTCCAGCAGAGTCTGGCTCTGATGTTACAGAGCCACACTGCCTTGGCCTCCTGCCCTCTCTGTTTTCCACCGGGACTTCCTAGTTAAATAAATTGCCATTTTGGCTTCACGGATAAAAATTTAGGAGCTGCCACTTTTCTTTTCTGTTTTTGTAGGCAGCTCCCATGATAAAAACCTTCTCTGTAAAACCACATTAAAAGACTAAAACCACTGTTAAAAGAGCGAAGAAACTCAAAAGTCTCTTACACTCGTTAAAAACATGGTAAATAGTCTCCCGGAGGTCACAGAAGGGGCACTGGCTCAGGACAGCGGGATTGATTACCGAAATAAAAGCGTTGGACGCGACAGCACCGTGTAAAATCCGCCACTGGAGGTCAGCGGTCCTTTTCTTTAGGGGAGGCTTGTATAGGACCCCCCACTGCGGGCCAGGGCCTCCATGCCCAAGTCTCTCTGACCACACGAGGTTAAAATACAAAGTCTTCTTGTCTGCTTTGTTCAGTGTGCAGTTTTCTGGGTGGCTCGTTCTTAGCAGGGGGCCGGTGAGTCCCCCTAGCCCCGGGCTGAGGGAGATGTTTGGGAAGGGGTCTGCAGGGTCCGGCTCTGCTCTCTGCTGGCTGTAGTCGTTGAGGAGGCTCCTCTCCAACCCGGTCAGCCTCTGCCTCCACAGCTCCAGGAGCCTCCTCGCCACCCGGTCGGAATGCATCCCAGCAGGAGCCCAGGGCCGGGGTCGCTCAGCCGGCCCCACTGCATCCACCAACTGCTGCAGAAAGGGTCTTTGTTCGCAGCAGCGCCCGTTAGTCCAGGGTGACGCTGCTGCTAATGTCTAGTTTGCCCGTGAATTAATGGTTCTCTCAACAACCAGAACAGAGAGTCAGACTGTGGGCGCCTCGTGCTTAAAAGGGCCCCACGACTTAAAACACCCTGATAAAAAGGAGGCAGCTTAGTTTTAAAAGCTGGGGTCTATTAAAAACAGAGCAGTATCCAGCCCTAGGTTGTCAGCACGTCTGAGGATGCAGCTGGCCACTCGCCACACTAAAACCCGGACTCGTTAAAACTTCTGAACAAACTGTAATCTAAAAGTGGCCGTCCGGCTGGCCAGGTGGACAAGGCCCTGTCCCCTCCTCTCTGGCTAAAAACAGCACCCCTGTGGCACCCAGTGTAGACCCTCCCAAAAGAAATCCACCATCTTCTTTTGTATGTTGGCTAAGAAGCCCGAGGGAGGGTCTAAAACGGTCAACCTGTGCCACAGTTGGGATGCAATAAGATTGTTTAAAACCAGTACTCTACCTTTAAAAGACATCTGGGGGAGCAGCCACTTCCACTTGGAAAGTTTCCCCTCTATCTTCTCTGTGACGCCCTCCCAGTTCTTCTGGACCATGCTCGGTTTCTCCAGGTATATTCCTAAATATTTAAAACCGTCCGTCTTCCATATGAGTTTTTGTGGAAGAACCGGGAGGCCGCCACGCCACTCCCCCACAGCGAGGGCTTCGCTTTTCTTCCAGTTCACCCTCGCTGATGATGCCGTGCTAAAATCCTGTACTATTCGATTTAAAAGGTTTACATCATTTTGATTCTTGATAAAAACAACAACGTCGTCGGCATATGCCGATAAAATCATTCCTTTACTAAAACCAGGTAAAACCAAACCATGTAGGCTAGAGCGTATTTTAATGAGGAGGGGCTCGAGGGAGAGTCGTAGAGCATCCCGGACAGAGCACAGCCCTGCCGGACCCCTCTACCCACTCTAAAAGGAGCACACAGCCTGCCGTTTATCTTCAGCACACTCTCAACATTACTGTACAACACCTTGATCTTAGCTATGAAGCCAGCGCTGAACCCAAACTTCCCAGAACTTTCCAGAGGAAGCCGTGTTCAACGCGGTCAAAAGCCTTTTCCTGATCTAGAAATCAGACCAGTGTCCATACCCAACGAGCTGGAGACCTCCAAAACGTCCCGAATGAGGTGGACGTTGTCCACCATGGACCTGCCGGGCACACAGTAGGTCTGGTCCCGATGGAGGACCTGCTCCATAGCTCCCCTCAGCCTGGAGGCGAGGACCCTGGACAGAAGCTTGTAATCCACACACAGCAGAGACACAGGGCGCCAGTTACCGATGTCCTGCGGGTTTCCTTTTTTTGGCAGTAGCGTCAGCACTGCCCTCCGGCAGGACATCGGCATGGAACCAGAGGCCAGACTCTCGTTGAAGACGTCTAGGATGTCCCCTCCGAGGACATCCCAGTATTTCTTGTAAAATTCAGCGGGGAGGCCGTCGATTCCGGGGGCGCGCCCTCCCTGCATTCCCTGCAGGGCAGCTTTCAGCTCTTGGGGGGTTATGGGTCTGTCGAGCTCCTCATTAGTCTCCTCGGAGACCTGAGGCAGCTCCCCACAGAGCCCCTCCGTCGACTCTCCCTCCTCCCTATACTCAGTGGCATAAAGGGAGGAGTAAAACCCCACCGCTCGCTTCCGGATCTGGCTTGGCTCCACAACCGGCTGCCCTGCGTCCGTCAGCAGTGAGTGGATCACTCGCCTGCCCACTCCTCTTCTCCAGGCCGAAGAAGAAGCTAGAGGGAGTGTCCATCTCGCGATGGTCTGGAATCGGGACCTGACCAGTGCGCCTTGTACTTTAACCGAACAGGTCGGCGAGCCGCCTTTTTTACTTTTGAGGACTTCAATATGTCCTCGATCTCCTGTGGATTCGCTCAAACTTTCTAGGTCCACTATCTCAGTCTCCAGGTCCTTCATAGATCTGGTGACGTCTCTAGTGACGTTGAAAGTGTGCTGCTGACAAAGGAGCTTAATTTCTACCTTACCACGGTCCCACCACTGCCTAAGATTATTAAAATCACTCTTCCTCAGCCTAAAAATGCGCCAAAAATAAAACAACACCTTTCTAAAATTCCTATCGAAAGTTAAAACTGTATTAAAATGCCAATATGCGCTCCTGGGTAAAAAGTTCCTAATAAAAACATGACATAAAACCAAAGAGTGATCAGTAAAACCAGCCGGAACAATGATGCACATTTTTAAAATATTAAAATGGTGCTTAAAAACATAAATACGGTCTAACCTGGCTGAGGAGATCCTTCCCTCCCTAACGTGGGACCATGTGTACTGTCGGCAGTCCGGATGCATCCTTCTCCACACGTCCACCAGACCATGAGAATGGACCAGCCTCCTCAGCACCTGCTGTGAAGCTGGATGTGGCTCTGTGTGATTTCTGTCTTTAAAATCATCCTCTGTGCAGTTAAAATCCCCCCCCAAGAATAAAAAATCCTCCGAGGCACAGTCATTTAAAACATCATTAACTTTGGATAAAAACAGCTTCCTCTCTGCCCCGGTTGTTGGAGCATAGACATTTATAAAAACAAGGTTAAAAAGGTCCAACCGTGCTTTCACAAAGAACAGCCTCCCCTCCACGATGTGTTTGACCTCCAGTGACCGCGGGCTGAAGGCCCTGGAGAAGAGGAAGCCCACTCCTCCGCTGAGGTTGGTGTTGTGGCTCAGGAGGACTTCCCCCCCCCACTCCCTCCTCCAGTCCGCCTCGTTGGTGCTGTCGCTGTGCGTCTCTTGTAAGAAGAGAACATCGTTGGCTTTCATCTTGTTAAATTCATAAATTGATGTTCTCTTCTTACTGTCCCTCGCTCCATTTACATTTAGGGTTAGAACAGAAAAAGAAAGAGACACACACACAACGCTCCGCAGCTCTCACACATACACCCTGTCACTCCGACTGAGAGAGAGAGAGAGAAAGAGAGAGAGGAGAGAGAGAGAGGAGAGAGAGAGAGGAGAGAGAGAGAGGAGAGAGAGAGAGGAGAGAGGGAAAGGAGAGAGAGATGAGAGGAGAGAGGGAGGGAGAGAGAGAGATTTTTTTTGGGATTTTTGAAAAAAACTTTATTTCAAACTGTGCACCACATAAACCAAATTGCAATCAACACCAAACATTTTAACTGCAGCATCAATCCTGAAAAAGAAAATTGTTCATGGTGTTCAGGTTCTTTTATAACAAAAACCAAAAGCTGCTCCACTGAGGCCAGGAGGTGTTCCTGCCCTCAGTCGACCTCGCCTCTCGCCCTCCTCTCCTCGTCCTCCACCAGCAGCACCTTCTTGAGGTCGCACAGGATCTTCTTCAACCTGTAAAACTCCTGCTGGGTGAAGGCTCCTCTCTCGTCTTCATCGTGAGGACGGTGACAGAGAGGAAGAATTTGTCCTGGCAGAAGTAGTCCTTCACCTTTACGTGCCACATCTGCTTTGTCTTGCGGAGGAAGTCTTTCAACTCCTCCACACTGTAGTGTGGAAGAGGGATGTATTCCCCCTCCTCCGAGCTGTACTCTGGCTCCGCCCCTCTCCTCTTCGACCTCCGTCTGCCCGCCGTCACCTTCTTGGCCTGTGGGTTTTCTCCTTCCTCCCTCCTCTTCCTCTTTAGCCGGGGGACTCTGAGGCTCTCCCCCTCCCCCTCCATGTCCACCTCACTGTCCGACAGCACCACCTCTCTGGCACCTGCCCCCCTCTCTTCTTCTGACTCTCCTTTGTCCTCCTCTTCAACTTGTCGGGCCACCTCAGCCCCACCCTCTTCTCTCCTCTCCTCCTCACCTTCCTGGTCTGCACCAGCCCCTCCTCTTCCTCTCTCCTCCTCTTCTACCTCCTCACCCTCACCTTGCTGGCCTGTGACCGTCCCCCCCTCTCCCTCCTCACCTTGCTGGACTGGACCAGTGCCCCCCTCCTCTTCCTCCTCCTCATCCTGCTGGGAGCCCCCAGTTCCTGCCTGCTCCCTCTCCTCCCCCCTCTGGGTACCTGCAGTCCCTGGTTGCTCCCCCTCCCCCCCTGCTGTGCACCCCCCTGGCTCCACCCCCGAGGAGCCGCCCTGCTGGTGTTCTGCTCAGCAGCTCTCCACCGGTGGCAGTCCCTGGCTATGTGCCCCTCTCGCCCGCAGATGAAGCACTTCCCGTTCCCTGAGGAGATGTAGATGGGGTAGTTGTGCTCGGCCACCCTGATGAACACCCGGAGGCGGAGCTCTCCACCCTGATGAACACCCGGAGGCGGAGCTCTTCTCCCCTGTTGTTCAGGATCATGGAGAGATGCCTCCGGTGGGACCACACTGCCTCATCCGGGAGGACTTCCACCCTGAGGGGATCTTCTTCAGCCGGGACACCACCTTCCCGTGCTTCACCAGCTCCTTCAAAATCACCTCCTCTTTTATAAAAGGAGGCACGTTGGCCACGGTGACCCGAACCGACGGTGTGGCCAGCGGCGCCACCGGCACATACATGCCCCTGATCACCACCCCCGACACCACCACCTCGTTCACCTTCGTCACGCTGTCTAAAAACAGCACCACCGCTCCGTTCATACGGGCAGCGGACCGCACGCAGTCGTCACGACCACGTCGCCCACTGCCAGCCCCACCTCCTCCTCCGAGCACGGGAAACTCGGCGCCACCCTAATCCCGTGTGCCCGGGTGAGGAAGCTCATGTCCTCCATGACGCTAGCTCCCCGCTAGCTCCCCGCTAGCCCGCCGGTTAGCTCCCCGCTAGCCGCACGCCGCTAACGCGCACACAGACACACAAACAAAACCCTCCGTGAAACCACACACTCACACAGACAGTCGGGTGAACCCACACACACTCACAACAAACATACCTGTAGACCCAGTCACTCTTTAGCGTGGAAAACCACTTTTAAACCAACACAGTGCTCCTCTGCTCCGCAATCACACGTCCTCTCACGCTGAGAGAGAGAGAGAGAGGGAGGGAGGGAGAGAGAGAGGGAGAGAGAGAGAGAGAGGGAGAAGGAGAGGGAGAGAGAGATTACAGCTGCAAATAAAATGCTAATTCGTCTCCACGGTGAGTTTCAACATTGCGGCCCTATGTCACGTGACGACTTCCAAACAAAGAGTGAGTGTCACATAATAATAATAACAATAGTAATAATTACAATAATAATAATAATAATTATTATTATTATAATTATAGACGTGTGTGTCTAGATTTTTATTTTAAAAATAATTCTATAGTATAATAATAATAATAATAATAATAATAATAATTTTAATAATAACTGGAGTAAGGAAACAAAGGAGTATATACAAGTTATTATTATCATCTTGCTGCGTGCGAGACCACCAGGCTGCTCCTCCTTTAATAATAATAAAGACAAGAAAGATGGCACTCCACCCAGCAGCTATTACCCCCCCCCCCACACACACACATACCGTAAATAGTGATTAATGATACATCACCACCCAAAGATTAATCATGGAAAATTAAAGGAGGAAAAGAAGAAAACACATCTGGGAGGTGCTCGTGAGAACTCGATCAGGTGGGATGGAGGGGGGGGGGGGGGGGACAACATCTTTTTTAGATGCAAATATGTCGTTATCTCGTCTCTGCCGCAGTGTGTTTGCCGGTGTTTATGATTAATTATCTTCTCTTCTTGGTGTGTGAGAGAAAAATAAATAATTTGGATCTCGCGCTCCTCCTCCTCCTCCTCCTCCTCCACCGGTGCGAGGCGGCGGGTCGATGCCGGTGATCTCCGGTTGAAACTGACACACTAATGATGCTGCTGGAACACTGAGATTAGACCTCGTGCTCCTCTTTCATTTATCAGATTTATTTATATTTTACCAATTAAAAATGGTGAAGGCATTTTCATTGCCCCGGGATGTATATATAAATGTATATATATATATATATATATATATATATATATATAGAGAGAGAGGCTGCTCTTATTTATATATTGATATATATATTTTAAAATGTATATAAATATATTAAAACATATATATATATGTTTTAATATATATATATATATGTTTCAATATTTAATATATATATATATATATATGTATTTTTAAATATATATATCAATATACAAATAAGAGCAGCCTCTCTCCTCTAACACGACCCCCCCCCCCTCACCCCCTCCATCAGATTCATTGTGATGTATTAGATGCAATAAATTATCCCATGTAACAAAACATGGCCGCTGAAAGGCTGATAATGTGGCGCGCGCAGATAAGGATTAAGTATTCCGGATCATTATGAATCCGCTGCTGGCGGCGGGACTTCTTTCTTAATCAGCTTCTGTGATCCTGGATACGTGAGGGGAGCGAGATAGCAGCGGGCACGCGCGCCATTCTCCCCCACCTCGGCCTAATATTTTAAAAATAAAAATCTAGACGCACACGCGCGTGCACAGCTGGCTTAACGTGCACGTGGAGGAGAATAATAAAACACATTGAGGGGGAAATAAATAAGTAAATAGATAATACGTGATGGCGCGGACGGGTTTTTTGGGAGGTGTTTTGTCTCAAATTAAGGTCATCTTAGTGAGATGAGGGGGGGGGGGCGTGTAGGCGCGGGGGGGGGGGGGGGGGCGTGCGTGTCACATTTGGAGTGGGATAAAGTGTCTAATAAAGTGTTGCTGCACCGCGAGGCCATAAAGCGGAATGATTTACGCACAGCGACCGCGTGTGTGTACGTGTGTGTGTGTGTGTGTGCGAGTGTGTGTGTGTGTGTGCAAGTGTGCAGATAACCCTTGAAAATGAACCATGAAAGAAAACCTCCTCCAAAAAAGGTTTTATTTCATGGAACATAAAGGTTATGACTGTGGAGGCCGCGCGCACTGCATGCGTGTTGTTGTTGTTGTTGTTGTTGTTGTTGTGTCCCCGCGTACCCGAGGGTTACTTGCTCCTAGCTGCTGTCACGCGGGAGCGCGCATCAAATTCTAGGTTAATCACGCGATTTCTTTTTTTTTTTAAAGAGGAGTGTCATTTTTTTCTGTTGCGCGCTCCGATATTTAAATATATGAATATGAGTCGAGCCGGTTCGGTTAACCCGGCTCCGGGTGTGGCAGCGTGGACCGGTACCGGGGAGTTGAACCCGGAACCACTCCCAGCTCATTAGGGACCGACTCCTCCTCCACGTCATCAACGTCATCCGTTATTACATATTATAAGACAATATAATAATAGAACAACAACACATGGATTCCCTTATAATTATAATCTTTACGTTTCATTATAATATGCTTTAATTATCTGTAACGTACATTAGCATCAGTCGGCACGTTTATCACTTATTAATTTCACCTTTATAAATTAAATTAAATTAAATTGTAAGAGGCAATAATTCCATCAACCCTCCTCCCCAAAATAATAATAAACAATAATCACTTTATTGACGTCAAAAGGCAGATTAATAAACACATCTGCACGTTCTGTAATTCTATTTAGATGTTTTTGAAATACTAATTCCGTTAAATGAAAAGCTGCTGCGTGGAAATACTGAATTATTCATTGGTTTAAATAAATAAATAGATAAATAAATAAATAGACGCATTGCTAAGTTTACAAAACGACGTTTTTTTAGCCAATTATCTCTAATTTATTACCTTAATTGAATTTCCTTCCCACAGATTTATTTGGGTGTGATGGTTCACTTCTCCTCGGAAGAGTCAAGAGATACAAAGCCTGCAGCATCCTCTCTCCTCCTCCTCCTCCTCCTCCTCCTCCTCCTCCTCCTCCTCTTCCTCCTCCTCTCTTCCTCTCCTCCTCTAGAGAAGGATCGGATGTTGCTCTTCGCTCCTTTCAATGAACCACATGTCAATAAGCTAGCAGGCCTCAGTGTGTGCTCCGGGTTTAGAGCACGTGCATGTGCGCGTGCGTGTGCATGTCGAAAAAAACCCACACTACGACCGAACCGCCTATAAAAGCCGCCCCCCCCCCACCCACACACACATTATCACATTGGGAACCTGAAAGGTTTCAGATCTTCTGCCGTGGATTGGACGCCAGCTACGTGCACGCGCACAAAAGGAGTCACGGAAATACCCGCAAAGAGCACGAGCTCCATTCTGATGATTTGGCTTTGTCGACAACACACGCACCACATGCACGCGCGTGAACATAACCTTCATTTGCATATATATTTGTATATGTATATATAGTTATTATTATTATTAATATTATTATTAATATTATTATTATTATTATTATTATAAGCAGCAGTTTCATGTGGCTTGTCACCTGGTCAGGTGTATTTACCTTTACTTATATACATAATTTAAATATTGAAAAAAATATACATATATATATATTATATATATATTTATATATTGACATTTTGGTAATTTTGACATTTTTTAATTAAAATAAAATAAAAAATAAAAAATAAATGCCTCTCTGGTAAAACCATATATTGTTTTTAAATATTGTGACACTATAATAGGTTTCTATTGCTTTTAATTGGTCTACTGCTCATAATCCGTGACGCTATCACACCCGGAAGCGGACGCTGAAGAAAGGCCGCGCTCCCGCTCGGCCCGTATACATATATGTATAGATATACGCGCACGCGTGCACTTCTTTCGCTCGCGGTGTGTTCCATACGACGACGGTGACTCCGCCGGGACCGAGGGCACGCGCGCGCGCACTGACACCACCGATGTGAGAGCGCGCACCTCGGCTCTCTCTCTCTCTCTCTCTCTCTCTCTCTCTCTCTCTCTCTCTCTCTAAATGCCATCGGCGCTTCCATCTCTTCTATGTCACTCTTCCTTCACATCTGCAGAGAGGAGAAAAAAGAAAAGAAACAAGGAAAGAAAGAAAGAGAGGAAGCCTTCGCTCGTCCGGCGTCCACTCAGGTCAGTAAACATGTAGATCCGCATGCACGCGCCTTCTGCCGGTCTCTGTGTAGACCAGGTCTCACTGCCGGTCTCTATGTCGACCAGGTCTCACTGCCGGTCTCTATGTAGACCAGGTCTCACTGCCGGTCTCTATGTAGACCAGGTCTCACTGCCGGTCTCTATGTAGACCAGGTCTCACTGCCGGTCTCTATGTCGACCAGGTCTCACTGCCGGTCTCTATGTCGACCAGGTCTCACTGCCGGTCTCTGGTTTCTTCTTCTTCTTCTTCTTCTTTTTTTTTTTTGCAGGCCGTAATTTTTTTGTAAAGTAAAAGTAAAACGAAAATAAAATAATCCTCATGGGGAGCAGCTTCCGGTTAATTATATTTGTGTGTGTATGAGGGACAAGAAATAATACATTATAAAGGGGGGGGGGGGGTGTTGATGACGTCCGCCATTGTTTCATTCTTCTTCTTTTTCTTCTTCTTTTTTTTATCCGTCGCCGTTTTGACCCTGAACATTATTTTTGGGGATTCTATTGAACCGAATTTTTCGTCACATATTCCCGCCTCAGCCCCCCCCCCCCCCACACACCTTTAAATATGTTTTAAACGTGCATTAGCGCGCGCAGGTGTGAGCAGCAGAGCCGCTCACGAGCCGTGAAATGATCTGATTACCTCCCGCAGGTCGTCACATAATAAGAGTTCCGTTTATTAGACTCCTTCATCTCGGCTGGTCGATACGTCTTGATATGAGGAGAGAGAGAGAGAGAAAGAGAGAAAGAGAGAAAGAAAGAAAGAGAGAGAGAGAGAATAAATGCCAAATTAAGGGCTTCGAACGAGCCAAAGAGCTCCAACGGTTTGTTTACACTTTTAAAAGTATTGATCCAACTTTAATTAATTAATTTATTTCCTTTTAGAAGCTGGTCACGTGTGTTCGATTTGTTGTGTTGGTCTTATTAAATAAATATATGGTTTTGTTATTGTTATTATTTTAGGAAAGACACTTTCGGCCTCGTGACCAAGAACAGAATTTTAATTGAATTTTTTCCCCTCTTTTTATTTTTATCACGAGGACCAGAATTAATTCATGACATTTTATTTATTTTCCTGTGTTGGGCATCCAGAGGCTAAGAGGTGAAAAGGCCCCCGCGCGCGCACGGAATGAAAGATTACATCATGCGCGTCTGGCGCGAGGCGATATGGACCCGATAAGCATCGCGAGGCTTTGGCCGCGTTTTGTTTTTCAATGACACCAAACACCCTCTTCTCCTCCTCCTCCTCCTCCTCCTTCTCCTCCTCTTTATTCTGTTCTTCTTCACACATTCAGCCCACGAGCTGCAGTTCTCATTTTTAATAGTTCTTGGAAATCCACGTGCACGCGCTCCACGAGAAGAAGAACCGGGACGCCTTTTTGGTTTTCTGATTCGGAGAAGCCGAGCCGGTTCACACGGGACCGCATCCCACGCGCGCGCGTTCTTGGAGAGACTAAATGACTCACTCGGGCTCCCGTTGACCCAGAAAAGAGATTTAAGATATTTATGTTTCACGTCACTATTAGACAGAAAATCACCCTCACGCGCAGCGCGAGAGCTTTGAATGGTTTATTTAAAATACATATTTACATATAAATATGAATATATTATATATGTAAATATATACATATATATCTATATCTATAAATAGAATAATATAAATAATCTTTTCAGTTGTATTTTCTCCATTTAATTTAATAAGATGAAAGGCTGTATATTAGTTTACATGTTTATTATAATACAAATATAAACCCTGTGACATCTTAAATAAATAGTAACACACACACATTTTATTATTAATATTATAACATGTCAAATTCTTTCGATTTTTTAAAAATACATTTGCTGCTATTAAAAAAATAAGACGTTCATTTAAAAAAAATGATCTCTTAATTATAGGAGTCGTACTAGTATATTATTATAGTGGTAGTAGTATTTCGATTATAGTATTTTATTAGTATTATAGTGGGAGTAGTATTATAGTGGTAGTAGTATTTCTAGTATAGTATTTTATTAGTAGTATTATAGTATTCGTAGTATTATAGTGGTAGTAGTATTTCTAGTATAGTATTTTATTAGTAGTATTATAGTGGGAGTAGTATTATAGTGGTAGTAGTATTTCTAGTATAGTATTTTATTAGTAGTATTATAGTATTCGTAGTATTATAGTGGGAGTAGTGCGTCGTGCTACTATTATAGTAGTATTATTATTATAGTAGTAGTATTATTATAGTGGTAGTATTATTATAGTGGTAGTAGTATTATAGTATTAGTAGTATTATATTAGTAGTATATGTTATTATAGTGGTATTACGCTGTGGTATGTTATTACTATCATAATGTTTTGTTATTGTGTTATCTGACCTCTGATCAGGTGACGGAAGACATTATTATTTATGAGAAAATACAATGAAGGTAATTGCTGATGAGGTCATTCACACAGGAAGTAGTAGGGGGGGTAAAGACACACACACACACACACTCACACACACACACACACACACACACACCCACACACACACACACACACACACACACACACACACACACACACACACACACACACACACACACACACACACACACACACACACACACACACACACACACACACACAGGCGTTATCTCTATGGAATAATCCGTCCGTGTCTTAAATTCTCCGCGCGCGCCCTGTGTTGATGTTAATCTCACGTCTCTGGCACCGAGCGGCTCCAACGGGCCGCGTGCACGCGCGTTCATGAATCAACGATATTTACGCGCGAGGTCCGTAGGCCGTCGACTTCAAACGGAGAGGCCGACGCGGGGAGGAAGGAGGTGAAGACGCTGTGTGAAGGAGGTGAAGACGCATCACAACTGTTTGTCTTTTCTTCCTTCCCCTTTTAATTTTTTTTCTTTATTTATATTTTTTAAGCCACTTCCGGTGCAGAATAAACTCCAGAGTCACTGACACCGGGGCTCCGCGTGTTCTATAAACTCAGAGACACGCAGTCAAGAAACAACCACAGAAGAAGAAGAAGAAGAAGAAGAAGAAGAAGAAGAAGAAGAAGAAGAAGATAAATAATCTGGATGTTCGTCGGTCACGCGCCGCGCGCAGCACTTTGTGGATCATGGCTGCGCGAGACTTTTCAAGAGGATGATTACACGAGTCCGCTGACAGCTCGACAATGAAGGACACGGTTTGCATCCCGGTTCAGTCTCAGGTTTACCCCCCTCCCCCCCTCCCCCCCCTCCCTCTCCAGGTAGGTCTATCCTGGACGGGGTGCCAAGTCTCGCTCCCACGCGCCTCCACATATAAAGACAGGGGGGGGGGGGGGTACATTGTGAATCAGTGGAATAAAACACAAGCTGGGGCTCTTCAATACAACACGATCTGTGTGTGCTGATGCGCGTGCGCGTGTAAACGGACCGTGTACCTGCCGTCTCCGTCACGTGGATACTCGCTGGTGCAAAGGGCGTGCGCGCTCCCGCTGCCCGGATACCCCACCGGCGCGCGACGCGGAAAAGAGGGTTCATTTCCTGTCTATCTTCTTCTTCTTCTTCTTCTTCTTCTTCTTCTTCTTCTTCTTCTTCTTCTTCTTCTTCTTCTCTTCAAACACACCGTGGTGACGTCACTTCCAGTTGCCTCACAGAGGCACACACTCACGCGCACATGCACGCGTACACAAGTGCACACGCGCTCTCTGCTGCACTGGACCACTTCCCCGAGGAGAGGAGGCATCAGGGCCGCGCGCGCGACACTAAACAGAGATGGGGGTGGGGGGGGGGGGTCTTTAAATGATCTGTTCAACTTGGAGGATAAATTAAAAAAATCAGTCCCCGCGCGCGCGCTCTCGTGTTTCATTTAATGCACGTTTTGAATAAATAATGACGTGACCTTTTGTTGCGTTTCAGTCACAGAGAGCGACAGAGAGGGAGAGAGAGAGAGAGAGAGAGAGAGAGAGAGAGAGAGAGAGAGAGAGAGAGAGAGAGAGGGGCTGCTGGTCCACAGCAGGAAGAGAGAGACCACATCAGGTTCTCCTTCAGGGTCTCAGTCCTCGTCTCGCGCGCCGGTGAGGAGATCTGCGGGTAGAATAACGCGCGTGCCACCGCGAGAGGACGCACTGTCACAGGTTTTAGGAGCGGAACCCGCAACCTGGCCCGCAGCAACAGGCTCTCTCTCTCTCTCTCTCTCTCTTGGCAGACTTTAAGAGACATAAATAATAATAGTTTTTACTACTTTTATTCTTAATTAATTGGCTTGGATGCTCATGTGAACTGGATCTTTAAATACGTTTTTTTTTGGATATGTAAAATGTTTTGAGGCCTATTAAAAAAAAGATGATATATATTTTAATAATGTATATATATTATGATTGGGCAAGGTCATTGAAGCAGAACTACATCTCGCAGGACTTCTGCGTCCCTCCGGCCCATGTTATATTCAATTAGGGTGCTTAGGCCCCGCCCCCTGACGATGACACTGACAGACCTCCTTAAGTTGCGTCGCGCCACAGCTGTCTGCGCGCATTGAGCTGCCTGGCGCCATCCCGAAAGAATGCCTTCACTGTAAAAAAAAGAAGAAAAAAAGGGGGGAGCTGTAGAAAGAGAGCGAGAGAGAGAGAGAGAGAGGTAAAGCAAGGTTGAGCGAGCAGCAGCCACACAGACCAGAGAGAGAGAGAGAGAGAGGAGTTAATGGAGAGACTACAACTGCGCACAAACAGATTTGATCAGTGACTTTAACTCGCGGGTCAGCGCGCACAGAGCACCGAGCACCGGACACCGAGCACCGGACACCGAGCACCGAGCACCGGGCACCGAGCACCGGACACCGGACCAGGCTGAAACACCGACGTGGTTTTCGGTTCCTCTCTTTTCTTTTGGTTCTCGAGAGGAAGAAGTTCCGCCGCTCTGGAGTATCTTTATCTTTGTGTGTGACAGCCGGCTGTGAGGATGTGGGGTATGTGTGTGTTTACATACTGTGTTGTTGTTGTTGTTTAATTCATTGAGGTTTGCCATGTGAGGAACAGTAAGATCATGAAATGCTCTTCTCTTCTCCAGGTGATCGGAAGCAAGCGCGGAACCTGTGGATTTAACCCCCCCCCCCCCTAAAAATAACCCAAACAGAAAAAGAAACCCGGATTTGGGACTCTTTCTTATCTTGACTCGTTTGCTCCGGCGCGCATGAACATTTACTGACGAAGAAGAGAAGAAGAGAAGAAGAAGAGCGATGGAAGTAAGCGCGGACCAGCCCCGGTGGATGAGCCACCACCCCGCGGTGCTCAACGAGCAGCACCCCGGCGCGCACCACCCGGGCCTCGGCCACTCCTACATGGACGCGTCGCAGTACCAGCTCGCGGACGATGTGGATGTATTGTTTAATATCGACGCGCAGGGGAACCACGTGTCCCCGTACTACGGGAACTCGGTCCGGGCGGTGCAGAGGTACCCGCCGCCCCCCCACAGTGAGTCCGCGGCCTCCCGGGCCTCTTCTTTCATTTTAATGTGTTTTAACGGGCGCGTGATCCCGGGTGTCGGCTCGGTGCTCGCGCGTAATTGACAGCGTGAGACTCAATTAACGGCACCGGCGTTATTTGGGGGGGGTGGGGGGGGATTGTTATGTGTCATCAGACCGGGACCCAGACGGTTTCCGAGGTGTCTCGCGCCGTGACCTCCAGCCTGCCTTTTGGTTTCTGCCCTCCTCGCGCACAGGAACACTTCATCCGTTCAAGGAGCTCGTGCGTAATTTACCTCCACTCCCCCCAAAATAAATAAAACACACAAACACACGAAGTTAATGAAATATAAATGTTGGCACGCACGTATTTAAAGAAAGGAGAATATTGTGGGAGCGTTCATGTTTTCACTGGTGAGCGCGTGCACGCTATTCCCCTCCATCATAATGTGCCATTCATCCGCAGTTCCCTTTATGGAGCGCGTGAACTTCCTCCACTGTGATCACATCGACGGCCTCCTCCTGACTCAGTGTTCCGCTGCGAGGCAACACACACACAACTAAATGTTTAAAACATAAATCGTGCACGCGCGTCCGAGGATTCCCGGACGCGCGATCTGGATGGAAAGTATTTTTGTATTTTGTATTTTAAGTACCAGCCGGAAGCAGAAGACATCTCTGTGTCCCGGATGAATAATACGATGTAACTGTGTGTGTTAAATCAGTGTGTCCACGTGTGTGTGCGTGTGTGTGTGTGTGTGTGTTCAGGCCTCCAGCTGTCACCGTGTGTTTAAACGTTGCCCCGGTGGTTAACGCTATGTTGCCGGTGTGTTCCGGTGTGCTGACGGTGTGTTTCCGGTCTTCCCCGCCGCAGGTAGCCAGGTGTGCCGGCCCTCGCTGCTCCACGGCTCGCTGCCCTGGCTGGAGGGTAGCAAAGGCATCGCGCCGCACCACAGCTCGTCCCCCTGGAACCTGAGCCCCTTCCCCAAGAACCCGCTGCACCACGGCTCCCCGACCAGCCTGTCCGTGTACCCGTCGGCCTCGTCCTCCTCCCTGTCCGCGGGCCACTCCAGTCCGCACCTCTTCACGTTCCCCCCGACCCCGCCGAAAGACGTGTCCCCGGACCCGGGCAGCATCTCCGCCCCGCCGGGGGGCGCCGGCCCCGGGCGGCAGCAGGAGGACAAAGAGTGCCTCAAGTACCAGGTGACCCTGGCCGACAGCATGAAGCTGGAGTCCGCGCACGGCCGCGGCGTGGCGTCCATCGGAGGGGGGTCGTCCTCCGCCCACCACCACCACCACCACCACCCCATCGCCACATACCCATCCTATGTCCCCGAGTACGGGCCGGGCCTCTTCCCGCCAAGTAGCCTGATAGGTGGGTCCTCTTCTAGTTATGGTTCCAAAACGAGACCAAAAGCAAGGTCGTGTTCAGGTAGGCCGGCTTTATTTACTCTTTATAACCCTCTCATGCCGCCATGTCTCCCCCTCATACCCTCACCCCCCCTCTCCCCCCCCCCTCGTGTCTTCTGCCCTGAAGCTTTCTTCTCTCATCATTTTCATTTTAAAAGATTTTTTTTAAACCACATTTAAATATATTAATACACAATACTGCTTTTACTGCTCATCATAATAACACAACAACGAGGGCGATTTAAATTTAACGTGAAAATAAAAATATCTCTCATATATATAAATAAAAATTAAATACGTTTAGAGCAACAATAAAAAAAAAGATAAGAATACATTTTAATTTCATTCTCAGACTTTCTCGGATATTTCCCAAATAAAAGATTTCAGAGTGCTTTAGATATATTACCCCCCCCCCTTGCTCTCCACGCACGCGGACAGAGACAGAGGGGAGGCCCGCGTCGCCCCGTTTATATATTTAAGATAATCCCATTACTGTCAGACCAGCGCGCGCCACAGTGCGCATTGTTTATCCAGCGCCGGAGCACCGGATGCTGCGCGCGGGGGAACGAGTCTCGGTGGCAGGGTGCAGGAACCGAGGGAGGAGGGGGGAGGGGGAGAAGAGAGAGGGAGAGTTATTTTTTCCAAATTGTGAGCGCGAGGGTAATTCTGTGAAAGGTTGCTGTGGAGCAGTTTCTCTGTAATGAGATTAATCTCTTCTGCTTTAGAAAACACGGATTACTGATGCATATCATCGGGATTACACTTAATGCAAATAAAGATGTTTTAATTCGAGGATAATGTCAGATAATGTCTGTTTTGGGGAGATATTCCCCGATCTGATGATGAGTATTACACCATTATACACCCCGCGTCTCTTTATGCTATAACGAAGTGCGCAGTAGCGCAGTGCGCGCTGAAGTCTCCGAGAACCTCAAACGCACCGCGGAGGGGCCGGTTAGTGCTCCCGTGCACGGTCCCTGTTTGTAAAAACACACGCACGCGCACACACGCACGCACTTGCCAGGAGCCTTCACGCATGTCCGTGGTGCCAAAATGCGGCACAACCTGGAATGAGGCATCTCTCTCTCTCTCTCTCTCTCACTCACCCTCTCTCTCTCTCTCTCTCTCTCTCTCTCTCTCTCTCTCTCTCTCTCTCTCTCTCTCTCTCTCACTCACCTCTCGCTCTCTAAAGAAGTGGAGCTTTGTCCTTTTGCCTCTCTCAAAAAAAAGAAAAAAAGGGGAAGTTCGGCTGCATGACATGCAAAGTTCCCTCCGCGCAGAAACACTCCGACTTTCGATTTACGCGCCACGCGCACGGTTCGTGAACGCGTCTCACCTGTCACCAGATGAGTGCCAGTCAAACCAGCTCAATAACCCCCCCCCCCAAAAAAATAACAGCACACAGCTGTCAACAAAGACACCATATTTATTATTATTATTATTATTATTATTATTATTATTATTATTATTATTATTATTATTATTATTATTATTATTATGAGAGATATGATGAAAGAAAGAAAAAGGCCTATTTTATTATTTATTTCTCAAGGACCAAAGTGCAATTTGGATTATTAAAAAAAATCCTGTTTCAGGACACGAAGATTTTGTGATATATATTTTCTATATTTAAACAAATTATATATTTTTATATACGTTTATATAACATTTTTTATATATATATAAAACAAATATTTTTCAAATATATAATTAAAACAATATATATATATAAATATATATTTATATAATTTATATATAAATACAAAATAATATCAATATAAATATATATATAAATAAAAAAACATTTAAAAAAACGTATGGACCTTAACACAACTCCTGTGTTCACCACCAACCTTACCTCATGTGTGTGTGTGTGTGTGTTCTAATCCATGCCTGTATTTGCCATGTTACGTCATCGTAATCTCATTTTACACAAACTCCAGAAAAATAAATGTTTTTTCTTTCTGTTTTTTTCAAATTTTAATTTCACATCATTGAATTTCAATTTTAATATAATTTACGGACCAACTGACCTCGGCCCTGTCTCCCATGTTCTGTGCGTGTGTGTGTGTGTGTGCGCGTGCGTGTGTTGCAGAAGGTAGAGAGTGTGTGAACTGCGGGGCCACGTCCACGCCGCTGTGGAGGCGGGACGGCACGGGCCACTACCTGTGTAACGCCTGCGGCCTGTACCACAAGATGAACGGGCAGAACCGGCCTCTCATCAAACCCAAGCGGCGGCTGGTACGTGTCTCCCCGCGCGGCCCTATTGACGTGTCCGTCTCTCTCTCTGTGTTTCCCCTATCCAGGAAGAAGTAGGCCTATTAGCTGCAGGAAATTGACCCGACAAGTGCAGGTCTCTGTTTTCAGATACTACCCATAGCGAAACGACAAACAAAGAAAAAAATACACCAGAAAAACTAAACTGCACCGGTTTTTTAAATCCTTTTTTATTTATTATTTTTTACTCCTTTTTTAATAGTAAATGCAATGACGATGCTATTTATTATAATAATTTGCTAGAATTGTCATCGATTCACGGTACTCTGTTTAAACAATAGGTATGTGTGTGTGTGTGTGTGTGTGTGTGCGTGTGTTTTGGAGGCGCATAGTTGTGGCTGCAGGCGCGCGCTCACAAAATAAACGAACATCACGCGAATATCATTTCACGTTTTAATATTTTGGATATTTTAGTTGTTGTTGCAATTCTTACGATCGATTCAGGTGGAAATATTTCTTATAATATTTTGTTGTTGTTGCAGTTATTGTTAGGGAAAGTCCCTCTCGCGAGCTTTAGAAGCCCCCCCCCCCCCCGTTATGCCTTCTTATGAAAAAGAGAGAGACACAAATAATATTCTCTCGAGGCAAAGATGGCGGCCAGAGGCTCCACGCGCACAGCCGACTTCCCGGGAACAGAGCGGCCGGATGTCTGAGCAGCGCAGATAACAACACGGTGCACACACACGGGAGCGCGCACACACACACACACACACACACACACACACACACACACACACACACACACACACACACACACACACACACACACACACACACAGTCACGACTTGGGGTTGTTTGGTGTTAGTTGCCACGCAACATTTGACCTTGTCGTTTTTGTATTTTTTTTCTATTCATGGAATAGAACACATCTTTATTTATAGGCCAGAAAAAATAAATGAAAAAAATCAACGGAGGAGAATTTAGGATCATTTGTGTAATAATTAAATCACATTGATCGACTGATATCTGCTCATATTTAACGTATTTTAATTTTTAATTTTGTAGGTACGTTTTAGAGAAGTGCAGCATCGGCGTCGTAAAAATAATAATAAAGAAATAAAAATCAAGATGGTAAAATAAGAAAATGCAATGGAAGTAAAGAAGACATACACACGTCACATACGGGTCTCAAAGAGGCTTCATTCCCTGGTTGGTTATTCTTAGCGCGCGCCACGCAGCAGGGGTCACGAGGCCAACCACGTGTGTATAATTGGAAATCCCTCCCCGAGATAATGTAGTCCCGCTCCCGTCGCGCGCGTCCTCTGCGGTCACCTGTGTATTGATTGTTTTTTAAAGAGATTATAACATCAAGGTCACGTGACGCTCACTGCGTGGCAGTCTGCAGCTGAAATATAAACTGCTTTATTTGTTATGTTTTTTATCCATTTTTAATGCTTTTTAATGGGCGTGCAGTTATCTGCTGATTCATTTCACCGCATGACGTAATCATGTCCACAGTGTCACGTGATCAGGCCTTTTCCTGCTCTTATTGTTGAACGTCGACCTTTGAAACACTTTGTAAAGTTATTTAATCAGAAGTCATATTTATATATATCTCATTTCAAGCCTTCTGGACATTGACCCAGCAGGAGGCTCGAGCTCTGCTGGAGCTCCTTTATGTTTATTTAACTGGTTTTAAATGATTTTGAAGCTTAAAATGCAGAATTTTAATTCATTTGGGTGGAACAATACCTTTAATCACCACCAGGGCCATTAAATAACTTCACGTGAATAAAATGAAGCTTTTAATCTGCAACCACAGCAGAAAAGAAACTATTTTCTTCATTGCATTCGCGTGCACGCGCAGGGCGTGCCACGAGCAGCACCCCCCAAAAAAGACCAGCTCCATCTCAGACCAATAACAACATCTCATCTGCTGCCTGAGCGAAGTGCGCGGCCTCTGTTAAGCGCGTCAGGATGAAGCTGCTTGTGGGTCAGTGCGCGGTCACGTGACGCTCTTCTCTCTCTCTCTCGCACGCGCAGTCCGCGGCCAGGCGCGCGGGCACGTCGTGCGCGAACTGCCAGACTACCACGACCACGCTGTGGCGGAGGAACGCGAACGGGGACCCGGTGTGCAACGCGTGCGGCCTCTACTACAAGCTGCACAATGTAAGTAGAGAGGGACCGCGCGCCTCCTGCTGCGCCTCCTCCTCCTCCTCCTTAATTAATAAGATTTATTGGCTTTACGTATGAATCTAAAAACGTGTTAGAGGAAGTGACGTCAGCAGCCAATTAATACAAAATTCTTCTTCTTCTTCTTCTTCTTCTACTTCTTCTTCTTCTCCCCCCCCCTCCTCCTCCTCCTCTCTGACCACCACTCCGTCTAATTCGTTTTGGGGTTTTGGTGTTAGCGCCTCATCATCTCACATCCTCAATCTGAAAACCCCAGGGGCTCGTTTACTCTCCCCTCCCCTCCCCCCTCTCTCTCTCCCCCTCCATCTATCTCCCTCTCTCTCTCTCTCTCTCTCTCCCCCTCCATCTCTCTCTTTCTCTCTCTCTCTCCTGTCACTTTTCATTTTCATGTGGCTGAAACTAAATAATAATAAGAAGCAGGCTAACTGCTCTCTGAGGCCACATGTAGGTAATACCCCCCCCTCCCCCCTCATACAACAGACCCCCCCCCCCCCCATGAGGAGCATCCTGCCCGTTGTCACGCGAGCCGTCCTGTTAAATCATTTTCCCATGTTACCTTTGGGCTGCAGGAACACACTCAGGGGAGGGGTGATGGACAACAATACCCCCCCCCCCCCTCATATTAGCTCCTGGACTGCCCCCCCCCCCCCTCGTCGTGCGTTGGGAGTTTATTTCGGGATAAATCCGGACTTCTGTCGGGCTCTCGCTCGCCCTTTGAAACAAATTACACATTCTTCACGGGGAGTTTAGCAAAAGTCCTTCGACCGCAGTGTGAGTGTGTGTGTGAGTGAGTGTGTGCCTGTGTGTGTGTGTGTGTGTGCGTGTGAGTGTGTGCGTGTGTGTGTGAGTGCCTTTGTGTGAGTGTGTGTGTGAGTGCCTGTGTGTGAGTGTGTGTGTGCGTGTGTGTGTGAGTGCCTGTGTGTGTGTGTGTGAGTGTGAGTGTGTGTGTGCGTGTGTGTGTGAGTGCCTGTGTGTGAGTGTGTGTGTGCGTGTGTGTGTGAGTGCCTGTGTGAGTGTGTGTGTGTGAGTGTGAGTGTGTGTGTGTGTGAGTGCCTGTGTGTGAGTGTGTGTGTGCGTGTGTGTGTGAGTGCCTGTGTGTGTGAGTGTGAGTGTGTGTGCGGGTGTGTGTGTGTGAGTGCCTGTGTGAGTGTGTGTGTGTGAGTGTGAGTGTGTGTGTGTGTGTGTGAGTGTGTGTGTGTGTGAGTGTGTGTGCCTGTATGTGTGTGAGTGTGTGTGTGTGTGCCGACCCCAAAAAACAAACAAACACCTGAGTTTAGAGAAGTTTCGCTGGAGAGAAAAGTTTCCACAAACCGGCCTTGTTATCTCCCCCCCCCCCATAGAGAGAGAGAGAGAGAGAGTTTCTGCGGCGTCATTGACTCAAGCGCTCTGGCTCTTGGTTTCACGTCTCGGGGGTTTCTCCCCTCTGAGGAAAGGTAGACGTTTCACCATCAAAGGGGGGGGGGGGGAGGGGGGGGGCGTAGAGCGAGAGGCCTTCAGAGCTGGAAGCGGGGCGAGAGAGAGAGAGAGAGAGAGAGAGAGAGAGAGAGAGAGAGAGAGAGAGAGAGAGAGAGAGAGAGAGGGAGGGAGGCGGAGGAGCCTCAGTTCTCGGCCCTCCACCGATCCATCTGGGCCAACAGGGCACCGGCTCAACACTGACCCCCCCCCCCCCCCCGCAAAGCCCCCCCCCCAGATCAGGATGCCAGTCGGCCTCCTCCAGCTCTTTTCGGAAATCCGGCCCGCGGCCCAGAATTCCATCATCCAGCTCTCGGCTAAACCTTCAGCTGGAATATGGCAGAGGAGGAGGAGGAGGAAGAGGAGGGGGGAGGAAGAGGAGGAGGAGGGGGGAGGAGGAGGAGGAGGGGGGAGGAAGAGGATGAGGAGGAGGGGGGAGGAGGAGGAGGAGGGGGAGAGGCCGTGTGTCTCCGTGGTCGACGTTTATAGCTGCCAGATCCTTTCCTCCTCGTTCTTCTTCTTCTTCTTCTTGTTCTTCTTCTTCTTCTTCTTCTTCTTCTTCTTCTTCTTCTTCTTCTTGTTCTTCTTCTTGTTCTTCTTCTTCTTCTTCTCTCTGTTCGCTCTCCAAACACACACACACACACACAGGAATGATTACACGTCATTTCCAAAACCCCAGAATCTCAAGATGGAAACTGAACGCTCTTATTTTGAAACTTCTCTTTATTGTGAGGCTTTAATGTCTTTTTTACATCCTTGAACACTTGAGTACTCGAGTACTCGTCGTGCCATCCTAACGTGCCATCCTCTCCGTCTCCTCTCGAGAGCAGATCAACCGACCTCTGACCATGAAGAAGGAAGGAATCCAGACCCGGAACCGGAAGATGTCCAGCAAGTCCAAGAAGAGCAAGAAGTCTCCGGACGGCCTGGACGACTTCTCCAGCCGCCTGATGGAGAAGAGCTCCGCCTCCTTCAGCCCGGCGGCGGCGCTGTCGCGCCACATGTCCTCCTTCCCGCCCTTCTCGCACTCCGGCCACATGCTGAGCACCCCGACGCCCATGCACCCCTCCTCCGGCCTGTCCTTTGCCCCCCACCACCCCTCCAGTATGGTGTCAGCCATGGGTTGAGAGGCCCCGCCCCCTTTTTCCCAGGCCCGCTCCGCCTCGCGTCCCCCTGCGGTACCTCTCTGCTTCCATCACCTTAAAAAAAAAAAAAAACTGATAGAACGGCTCCAAGCTCCTCCCCCTGACCACGCCCCCCAGTCTGATCCCGCCCCCACCCAATTTGACCCCGCCCCCCCACCATCACCGAGCTGCGCCCGCGAGGCTTTTCGGCTCCTTTGTCCTCAGTTGTAACTTTATTTTTTATAGAAATCAAAGTGAATTTGTGGGGGGGGGTCCTCATGGAGGCGGACCCTCATGGAGGCGGACCCTCACCACAAGGAGCTCCATGTGTACAGAAATACTTTTTTTTCCTCCGCACACAAACACTGAAAACGACTTTGTCAACGACCTCCACTCGACCTCCAGCTGGCCCCGCCCCCCACCCCTGGCCCCGCCCCCTTCTTCACTTTGCACCGCACCTCCTCCTTCTCTTTCTCCTTCTCCTCTTCTTCTTCTTCTTCCTCTCCTCCTCCTCTTTCTTCTACTTCTCCTCCTGCTGCTCCTCTTTCTTCTTCTTCGTCTCCTCCTCCTCCTTCTTCCTCCACTTCACAGACGTTGAACACATTTGTACAAATTGTATTGAATACAAAACATTTAAATGAAGACTTTTTAATTTAGCGAGAGAAAAATAAAAAAAAGTACCCCCCCCTCGCCCCCCGGGCAGCTAACGACAAGAAGGGTACGAGTAGGAGAGGAGAGGACGCCTCTTGAGGAAAGGAAACCAAGGGAGGAGGAGACGAGGAGACGAGAGGCCGGGTTTTATTTTATTATTTTCTGCCTGCGTGAATCGTGTTGCATTGAGTCTCTTCTTCTTCTTCTTCTCTTCTTTTTTATTTTTAAAAACCTTTGGATGTAATATAGGTCTCGGGCAATTGGGTTTGTGTTGACGCGTGCACGTACACACACACACACACACACACACACACGCAACACACACACACACACACACACACACACCCGAAAGACTTCCTTCCCGCCCTCAGATTATATGCATTGTGAAAATAAAGTTCCTGTATTTGTTATTTGTATGTATAAAATCAGAGTACCAAAAATACGAAATAAACAAAGATGTAGAATTATTTCTTTATGTTATGCAGACTGAATGGTTGTAAAAAATTTAATAATAATCACTTGTGTAAAAATATGACTGCTTTTTATGTTTTTGTTTCGTAACAATTTTTTTTTTCTCCTCTTTGAAAATAATAAACTCGTTTAATCTGTTGACATGTTAGCACCGTGGTCCGGAGCCGTCTGTCACACACACACACACACACACACACACACACACATTTATTTTACCCAGCGTTCACAGGTCAGCTGAGCACAAACAGGAAGAGCAGAAATAAACGGAGCCGACGGAGGAACAAATCAAACGACGGGGGGTCGGAGAGGTCACACACACACACACACACACGCACACACACCTACACACACACGCGCACACACACACACGCACTCACACACACCAAACCCCGAGCATCCACTTAGCGAGGACGGCTCGTCAGGAAACGTCGTCGTCACATCTCCTTCGTTGGTTTCGACCACAAAGTGTCCGGAGCTTCCTTTCACGTGCACGCTCTCTGGATCACGTGCACTTTTCCCCCCATTTATTTTCGTGCGGCGACCCCGGAAGTTATCGGCTCTGATCGGGATTACCAAAAGTCAACGCAGCTCAAACCGTTCCCGGGTTTTCTGAGAATGACCAGAATGCAGTGAGGGTCACATGTGACGTGAGGGGGCGGGACTTCCTGTTGCGTAGTTTATACATATAATAATATAATATAATACATATTCCTGAGAGGAAAGCATAGTGCATGAAGGGTAATGTAGTTCAAAGGGTCCTTCAGTTACACGGGAATGTTGTCATAATATAATAGAAAGACACAGTAAATTATGTATTTTATATTTTACTTGTATACATCTATATCTTTCATCCCTGTTTTTTATATTTTATATTTTATATTCTATTCTCGTGTGTTTTGTTTATTGGTGCTGCTACTGTGACGACAAATTTCCCCTTGGGGATTAATAAAGTATATATCTATCTAAAACTATGAATAAACATATCTATATATATATAGATCTATATATATATAATGTGTTATATTCCCCCCCAAAAAAATTATATTAAAGAAATAGCTTAGAAATAAATAAATCCAACGTGGGGTCTGGGCCTCCAGAGACAAAAATAAAGAAAATAAAATACATAAAAAAATATATATAAATGAATATATATATATATAGCAATATATGATAAAAATGTGAATCAAGAAAACATTTGTCAAATTAGTCCCCAAACCAAAAAATTATAAATGTAATAAGAAAGAAATAGCTCAAAAATAAAAAAAATAAAATACAGTTAAAAAAAGCTCAGATATAAAATCTAAATATATATATATATATAAATATGTATATATAACTTGTTTCTCGTGAGCACAGATTTAAATAAAAGGTCCAGGACACATCAGGAGCGATTGTCGTGACGACCGTGAGACTTTCTGTAAATCTCCTTTCAGCCGGTTTTCACCGGCAGAAACGAACAAAAACATTCAGCCTTTTATCTCAAAGGCTCACCGTGGGGGGGGGGGGAGAAATGGAAACACAGCCACAGCGTTTTCACACCTTTAGCCACGAGTTAGCAGTCTGAGAAAACTCCCCGCGACGTCCCTGCGCTCCCCCGTGGGAAACCCCGTTTACAGTATCGGGCCGCGGGGAAAGAAAAGGGCCCAAAAGAGGAAGGCGTTTGTTTCTGAGCCGCCGCGACCAATCAGGAGATTTGCTCCTGTGTTTCAATAGCGAGGTCAAGAGTGTGTGTGTGTGAGTGTGTGTGTGTGAGTGTGTGTGTGAGTGTGTGTGAGGGATTGAGGAGTGCTTTGCCCCGCCGTGGGACCCCGTGGCCCCTGGCTGACCTTATGTTTCCCCCCCTGTGGGGTCACTGAAGGTGCAGCTCAGGTGAGGACGACCCACGAACTCCCCGTAATCTCTTCTCCTCGTCCCTCCATCATCACGATGTCTCTCTCTCTCTCTCTCTCTCGTCTTTCAGGTGAGCTCGATGACAGATTGGTGGGCGTGACCGGCGGTGAGGAATAGTCCGTCTTCATCCAGGCAGCGCCGCTGTCACCGTCGGCGGAGGCGGGGTCAGACCCGAGGTCACGGCGTCGGAGGAATTCGGAGAACTTTGAATGTTGCAAAAAAAAACGTCTGGAGCGACGGCGAGAAACGAAACAACGTCTAAAAACTTCCTCAACCGGCCGGAGCGTCGTTCCTGAGGAACTCGTCTTCATCAGGAAGAACTCTGGGGAGTCCAGTGTGTTTGATACGTCACTTCCACCACCGGCTAACGCCAGGTTAACACTGTTAGCGCTGTTATCACTGTTACCGTTATTTTCACTGTTACTATTGTTAGCACTATTAGCGCTGTTAGCACTAGTAGTTTTGTTAGCACTGTTATTGTTTTAGCGCTTTTACCGTTATTAGCACTGTTACCGTTATTAGCATTGTTACCGTTATTAGCACTGTTACCGTTATTAGCACTGTTACCATTATTAGCACTGTTACCGTTATTAGCATTGTTACCGTTATTAGCACTGTTACCGTTATTAGCACTGTTACCGTTATTAGCATTGTTACCGTTATTAGCATTGTTACCATTATTAGCATTGTTACCATTATTAGCACTGTTACCGTTATTAGCACTGTTACTGTTATTAGCATTGTTACCGTTATTAGCATTGTTACCGTTATTAGCACTGTTACCGTTATTAGCACTGTTACTGTTATTAGCATTGTTACCGTTATTAGCACTGTTACCATTATTAGCATTGTTACTGTTATTAGCACTGTTACTGTTATTAGCACTGTTACCGTTATTAGCATTGTTACCGTTATTAGCACTGTTACCGTTATTAGCATTGTTACTGTTATTAGCACTGTTACTGTTATTAGCACTGTTACCATTATTAGCACTGTTACTGTTATTAGCACTGTTACCGTTATTAGCATTGTTACCGTTATTAGCACTGTTACCGTTATTAGCATTGTTACCGTTATGAGCATTGTTACCGTTATTAGCATTGTTACCGTTATGAGCATTGTTACCATTATTAGCATTGTTACCGTTATTAGCATTGTTACAGTTGTTAGCATTGCTACCGTTATTAGCACTGTTACCGTTATTAGCATTGCTACTGTTATTAGCACTGTTACCATTATTAGCATTGTTACTGTTATTAGCATTGTTACAGTTGTTAGTACTGTTACAGTTGTTAGCATTGCTACCGTCATTAGCACTCTTAGCACTGTTAGCACTGATACCGATACGACTTACAAAAAGAAGAACTATTTGTGTGGAAAGCAGCTAACGGTGTTTCTCTCCTGTAACTCTTTAGCTGTGAGGCGCTCTGCGTCCTCCGGCGTCTCAGTGGACCTCTCTGAGGGGCTTGAAGTGCGTCCCTGAGGATCCGCTGGGTCTCCGTCTCCTTCAGCGTCACTTCGATCCCCTTCAGATACGACGTACGGTTCTTTCGCATCCTCCAACAATTATTATAGGATTACTTTGGTTCTTCATGGAAGTAAACGTCGGCTGTCGCTCTGATCCTGAGCCTTTTGTTTCCAAAGACCTGAAGCCTGAACACGAGGGATGAGCCGCCGCCGCGGCACTGTGGGAGTTCTCTCACTTCTTTCCCCCTCGCCACTTGTGAAAAGAAGCGAGCCTCGCGTTGCATTGTCTCCGCTAACAATCGTAAATTTGAACCATAATCGCCCGTCAAAACACGGCAGATAAAAGATAATTATCTCTTTTTACTGAGGTGCCCCCGGGGCACCTTGGACGGCCTCGCAGACGACGTGCCTAAACCCTCCTCTCCCACACACACACACAGACACACACACACACACACACAACCACACACACACACACACACACACACACACACACACACACACACACACACACACACACACACACACACACACACACACACACGGGGAGCCTGCAGCTGACGAGAGATTCTTCCACAGATGAGTTTTGAATTCTCAAAGTGTTTTTTGTGTGAATCAATCCGCATCCGAATCGCCTCTCAGGTTTCTCTGTGATTTATGCAACGAGGGTTCAGAAACGTCTCTAGCGGACGGCCAGGAGTTATGGGGGGGGGGGGGGGGGCAAAGTTCACGGGTTCACTAAGTGAGCTACAAGTGACGTGGAGTGTCAGGAGGGAGTGAATAACGACCCTGGAGAGCGCGAGGGGGCGGGGCTTCAGGGAAGGCTTCGGGATTTGGTGGAGCGAGAAATATTTCAGGTGTACGAGTGAAATATGTTATGCTAACTTAGTGAATTAGTTCTTTTCTAGAAGTTTACTCAAGTTAAAATTGAAGATGATCCCAAAAAAAACACTAAAAATATACGTTTATGAGCAAAAGAGCTCAAAGTTAAAATATACATCGAAGCATTGAGCTAAATGTTCAGTCTGAATCTACTGCAATGCTTTATTTTACGGCCTCGTCGAGATAACTTCCTTAAAAAGTGACACAAATATCTTGTTCTTTATCGTCTATTTAGACAAAATAAAACTATAGTAAAGGAAAAGTTGAAACCTTTTTTAAGAAATGCACTTATTTGTATTTAAGTAAATATGAAGTGACCGTTAGCTTAGCAGGATGTCATTCAGGTAGAGAAGCCTTCTGAGGGGGATTCATGATAATCATCTTTAAGCATCGACCAGCAGTCTTCTCTTTGAGGAAAGAATTTGAGGAAGACATAGGGAAATACCGTCAAATACAAAATGGATTCGTCTACAACAATATGAATATCTGTCGTTTGCCCTTTAAGTTATTTCTCGTCACATTCTGAGACATCATATTCTACGTATCAAGAGCCTGGTAACCCCTCGCTGTGGTTCCCGTGTGCTCAGCTGCTCTTCGCGGTTCTCAGGACGAGTTCCGCCGCCTCGTCCTCCGACTCGGCCCAACGGCCGGCCGGCGCTCCCAGGCCTCGGGCGCAACTGAAGCAGCTGTCAGCCTCCTTTGCATGAAGGCCCGCATCCACCAACCGTCCCTGGGGCGCCTTTGTTGTTGCTGAGAACCTTTTCCCGCCTTTTCCCACGAACGAGCTGCTGACTGGCTGCCACCTCTCAGCCAGCGTCACGGCTCCACGGGGAAGTGGAACCGACAGGTGTTGGGTTCATTGGGCCGCGCTGCCAGAGGGACGTGCGTTAGCTGCATTAGCTGCGTTAGCTGCGTTAGCTGCGTTAGCTCGATGACATGATCTTGGCACCGTCGGGTAAAAAGAATAAGGTGTGTTTGAAGAGTTGCACCGCTCCTTTCATATTTGGGCCAAGTTCATGCCGTGATCACCTTTTAATGAACTCCAGGAAGACGTTGACAGATGCTGCAGCTTTAGATCTTTGCATACCTTTTTTTCGCGAGGGGGGGGGGGGGGGGTACCTTTAATCTATTCTAGTTGGAGTTCTTCTTCTCGTTTCTTCTGCGATTGCGTGCACACAACAGTAATGAAATGGTTCCCACTCCACAGTGTGAAAGAAACTTCTGCCATGAGGACATTCTTGGCATGAAGAGTCATCGCCCTTCCTCACGTCTGCGTTGGGTACCGAACTCTTCCGGTGCGTTTCCTCGGTGGCCAGTTCATCGAGTTCAACGCGTCACCGTGGGAACCGCTCGATCGGCAGCTGACGTTTGAAGCATTGATGGAGGAATGTTATTTCTGGATGGGAAACGGGCCCCGAAGGCCTCAGAACTCTTATCTCACTGACACAAGCAACGCTCCTGGAGACGAGGCGTGCAGCCACATCGGACATCTTAGTATATGAGTAGCTCTGAACTTTTACTGGATGAGGAGAAACTTTGATATGCTGGTGGACGAAGGATTCGACCTCTTGGGCACCAGAAAGATCTGCATCTGACTTCATCTCAATCTATCTAGAAAGGTCCGTCTGGATCAGAAACCTGAAGGCCGACATCGCCGTCCCATCGTGGCTAAAACCCCTAAAACTGAAACTCCTACACTCTTTAAAACCAAAGTGGACCGACGGTCAGGCGAAGGTTGCGTTGTATCCGAAGGTAGCAAATAAAGTTAGAGGTAAAGACGTCGGTTCTCCTCGAGCGTCACTTCTGGACCCGGTTATTTAGTTACCGGGTTAGGTTGAGGAAGCCAACGTACCCGGTTAGACTCAAGAGAGATTACGGTTCGGGTTAAAATAACTACGTAACTCCGTTAGCCGGGACACGGACAGCGGTCCCCTGGGTGAAAGTCTCTCTCCGACCGCCCAGAAGGAGTCTGAGTCTCACAGCCAGATGCGTCTCATGCAGATCTCTCGTTTGCAGAGTTGCGAGTGAGAACTTGTTGACGAGGCCTAGGAAATAGAATCCAGGTAGAAAAACAGATTGTTCAGAAGACTCGTCAGCAGCCAACCGCCAAGCGGCACACGGCTTGAAATGAGACGGCTTCGATCAGCCCCCCCCCTCCCCCCCGCTCAACAATCAGAAGGGAAACACACACAGTTCATAAAGGAGCCGTATATGTGACACTTCCAGGGTGGACTAGGACGTTGACTTTTGGCACAGCCGACTGCTCATTGGCAGCTTTCACCCTGGAATAAAAAAAGCGAAACACTCCAATGAAAGTCCAACTTCCACCGGTGAGTGCGTGTGTGATCATGCGCGAGGCGACTGCCAACAGTTAGAGTAGCTACCCGAGTAACAAAGGGACTGCTGTGTCGGGCGGCTTGTCCGGAGCCCCGGGGGCTGTTTACACACGCCATTGTCTCGCCGTGGGCCAATCAGACAAGCCGCGCTAGGTAAACAAGGCGGGCCGCGGCCAATTGGCTGGCAAGCAGCGCCGAGATCTGGGGGCCGGTTATCTGCAGCCACCCCTGGGAAGTGGGAGAAATGATGTGGAGAGGATGGGGGGGGGGGGGGGGTGTGACAAAACACACCAGCGCAACCATCCGACCATCCGCCCCACGACTCGTTCTCATTGGCCGGTTCAGGTATTTCCCAATTGGATTTCACGGACGGCCTCGAGCCTCGTCGCCGATAACCGGTTAACGAGTGTGAGCGTCTCCGGATTCGTCCGGGTTATAGCAGAAGCACCGGCCGACGCCGAGGGAAGCTTCCGGTAGCCAGGCTGCATAATCCGGTTCAACAGACGTTCTGCATCAGGGCTTTTACACGCCGTCGTATCGGAAGACTGAAGTCATCCTGTAACGAGCCGCTGATTCAGGAGCTCAGAGGTCACTTTAGAGTCAACACGTCTAAGGGGTCATCTAAAGCTTCTTTAAGGGTATTCTAGATGTATTACAGATGTAAGGGGTCATCTCTTCAATGTCACTTCGATAGCGATTCAAGATACGATGCAGTCTACGGTTATCTAGCATCCTCCAACAAATATTAAAGGATTACATTAGTTCTTTATGAAAGCCTTTTGTTTCCAAAGACCTGAAACATGAAACACGTGTCAGGGATGTCGTAGCCGGAGAGAGAGAGAGGACCCAAATGCCGACTCGTCTTCTAAAGAGAGATTTCATTTTTAACTTACAGGCAACACACGACTAAACAGTACAACGCCACACCGGGGAACGAGACACAGGTGGACACAATGAGGGCGGGGCTAGCAATCACACAGGAGGAACCAATCAGGACCAGGGCAGACCATCACAGGGAGACCGAGACACAAGGACTTCAAAATAAGACACGAAACAAGACAGAAGCTCCGGGTCATGAAACACGAGGGATGAGCCGCTAGAAGATGTATTATTTTGTTCAAAAGCGATGTGAATAAAAAGTACGCTTTCCCCGCTTTGGTGCTCGGGAGAATTTATTTTTTCTATTTAATAGCATCTGCTCGCATTCGTAGCAATATCAACCGCAATTATCAGATACCCCACGTTGTTTTTTCCCCATTTTTCATCCTCATTTTCCTGGAGAAGGAAGTGAAGGAGGTGAACGGGTCCGACCAACGGAGGTCTCTCAGCCAGGAGGCCGCTGGTGATGTCACGGAACCCGAGTGATGTAGTCACGGAACTTTCGTGATGTAGTAACGGAACTTTCGTGATGTAGTCACGGAGCTTTCGTGATGCAGTCACGGAACTTTCGCGGGTTATTTTAACGCAAAACGACGATCTCTTAGTATTTCACTGTCCGTCCCTGAAGCTAACGGAGCTTCAAGTAGAAGACGTTGAAGTGGATCGAGGGGTAACTTTTCGTAGGGTTGGGATAGGAACCCGTTGCCCACGGGGTCAAAGGTCATCGTGCTGCACTGTGTGTGAACCACAGCATGAGGAACACCACTTTATTTCCCGCAGAGCAACGAGGAAGCGGATTGAGAATCAAGAACTTCCTCGTTCCTCCAGACGCCGCGGCGTGGCCGGCCACCGAAGCCCCTGAAGGCGTCTCGGTCGTCTCCGGCCGCGGCGTTGCGTCCAGGCGGCGCTCGTGGCGCTCGCCGAGGTCGTCCAGGTGAGGAGGAAAATCAGTTTGAAAGGTGGCGAGCTCTCGCAGCTGCACATGACGCAATCCGGCCTCTTGTGCAATCAGCCCGACAGCGTAATGATCCGACACGCTTTTAAAAAAAAAAGAAGGAGATGTTTTTAGGGGGTAGAGCTCGTAGCTTTTCCCAGAACTGTCCCCAAACTGCCCCCCGTGTTTATTTTTTAGCGACCCGCTCTGGTCCCCCCCCCCCCCCCTCCGGGAGCCCTGGGACTGTTTGTCCTGGAGGCAGCCGGCGGGGACCGGACCGTTGTTTTCACAGTGAACTCTCCTTCCTGAGGTAACGCCGGCCGGCTGACCGCCGCCGCTCGGCGGTCCCGGCTGTGATCACAGCGTCGGGAGCGTTCACAGGCCGTCAGTCTGGGAGGCCCGGACGCTCGGTACAGAGAACAGAAAAGTTAATTCAAAAATACCTCGTGCTCATTAGTGGTTCTTCACGGTCACATTTAAGAGTTGTGGAAATATAAAGATGAATTATGTTTGAATTCTTTTCATCTGTGACTCATCCGCCCGATGCGGAGAGATCTTCACAAAGTAATTTATGGATGAACGGTGGAACAGATTCGCCCTCCCAGAGCGAAGTGCCGCCTGCAGCCGCCGCAGAGACTTCAGTCAGCAGCCGTCAGTCACACCTCGAGCTCTGCAGGCGGAACAGTCACTGAGCCTGTGAGCGTAGTTAAGACAACAACACAGCAGAACAGCAAAACAACAACAGAAACAGAAAAAACTGCAAAAGAAGAACAAAAATAGCAAAAAAAAGCAACAAAAAAGTTCACAAAAATTGATTAAAAAAGAAGCAAAAAATTGCTGAAAACAACAAAATTACAGCAAAAGGAAAAAAAGCAGAAAAAAAGAAACAAAAAAGCACCCCCATAAAAATATTTAAAAAAGCATAAAACAAACCAAAAAAGCATAAACTAATAGAAGCAAAAAAAAGCAAAACCCCCTCAAAAGAATTTGTAAAAAATAATCAAATAAAAAAAAACAAAGTGTGCAAAACATTTTAAATTGTAAAATTCTGCACACAGTTGAAGTTCCAGAGATCTTAATATACATAGTATGATCTAAATTGTTAGATGTATCTAGTTTGTAAGTTCCTGTTCCCGCTTTATTATTTTACCAAAGTGCAGTATTTCTAGATTTATTTGTCTTTCAGTTCAATGGCATTCGTTGTCTGTTTGTATTTGTTCGTGTTTTATTATTTTACCAAAGTGCAGTATTTCTAGATTTATTTGTCTTTCAGTTCAATGGCATTCGTTGTCTGTTTGTATTTGTTCGTGTTTTACAAAGCCTTTAAATAATTATGTGTAAACATTTGCTTTTAACGCCCTGGTAAATAGACGGAGGGTTGACCCGTCTGTGATATGAGGAATGACCTTTCATGTGATTGGAGGAAGAGGATCTGGACCTGGTCCCCCGCGGACGGAGAGGTTCCCGAGATCCTATAGTTTTTAAAAAGTCCAGAATCTGAAAAAAGGAACGTTCAAGATGACGTGGCGGAATCTGACTGAATAATTTTTCAGGACCGAATCTGGAATGCTTCCCGGGAACCAGTAGAACCCAGTAGAACCAAGTAGAACCCAGTAGAACCCAGCAGACCCTGACCATCGAGACCCTCAGACGTTCCTCCTGGGGATCAGAGGCTCCTCGCTGCTGTAATCTGTGACCTGCGTTCCCCTCCGGAGCCTTCTGATGACTCGGCTGAGCGGCGGAGCCGTTGTTTGCCGAGTTTGGAGAATTTCCTCCATCGGGTGTGTGTGCGTGTGTCTGTGTGTGTGTGTGTGTGTGTGTGTGTGTGTGGGGGGGCTGGGCGTGGTTTCTACTGTAATAGGACAGATAACCAGGCAAAGAGGCTCTGGAGCTCTTAATGGTGCAAGCAAGCAATTTTTTTTAAAGCTGCAGAATAAGCAAAGTAAAGCCACACACACACACACACACACACACACACACACACACACACACACACACACACAGACACACACACACACACACACAGACACACACACAGACACACACACACACAGACACACACACACACACACACACAGACACACACACAGACACACACACAGACACACACAGACACACACACACACACACAGACACACACACACACACACACACACACACACACACACACAGACACACACACACAGACACACACACACACACACACACACACACACACACACACACACACACACCCAGACACACACAGACACACACACACACACACACACACACACACACACACACACACACACACTCAGCCTAACCCCGGCGTGGAGGGCAGCCGCTCCGCCTCTTGCGTAAGAGGAGCGGTGAATGTGCCGCCGTCAACACGCGGACGAAGACGAGCTGCCGTCTGTTTGTGAACCAGGAAGCCGGATAAACAGGTTGGGTTGATGGGGGGGGGGGGGATTAGCCCCGACTGGTTCGGCGTAAAGCTGTTGATTGTTGGCTCTTTATTATTAGCGTTGTCTTATTGCGGCTCCGCTGAACACGCCTGGCAGCGGGTTCTTCCGGCCCTCGTTGTCGCCTGGCAGGAGAAACCCAGTGGGGGGGGGGGGGATGCTTCCATTGTGCTTCCTGTCACTCTCTGCTGCCCTGGCTCATGTCGCCTGTAAGCAGCCGTCCAAAGTCAGCACAAATTAGTTTTCCACTTTCATCCCTTCTTCTTCTTCTTCTTCTTCTTCTTCTTCTTCTTCTTCTTCTTCTTCTTCTTCCGATCACTCGACCGTTTCGTCTTAAGCCCCTGTGAGCGCTCGGCCTTCTTGGCGCTTCGTTGGCGGGAAAAGCAAAAAAAAATCGGGAAATCGTCAAATTCTAATTTTTTTCTCTGAACACTTTGAGCTTCAAACGGAACACAAGACCTCGGCTGCACAGCGGCGGCTCTTGTCTCACGTCGCGCCGTCAGAATGTCCCGGTGGTTTCTCCTGTTCTTGCCAGAAGGAGGGGGGGGGGGGGGCTCGCCTCGGGGGCAGGTGAGCAAAAGGGGAGATGGAGGTGGGGGAAGATGAAGGGGGGAGGACTCGGGTGACCAGTTTCACCTGGGACCGAGACGAGCCCGCCCGGACATGCAAGAGAGAGAGAGAGAGAGGGAGAGAGAGAGAGAGAGAGAGAGAGAGAGAGAGAGAGGGAGAGGGAGAGGGAGAGGGAGAGAGAGAGAGAGAGAGCAGCCCCCCGAGGGGAGGAAAGAGAGAGAGAAGACGAGGGCAGCATGAGTCTTCAGGAAAAGGAAAACACGCATCAATCTTTCCTCTTTATCGTATCATCTCCATCTCTCCCATCAGGAAGAAGAGTTCTCTCTTTTTCGTGACGTATTTTTCCCACTTGGGAATCAATGAGGTGTGAAAGTTGAATGTTGGGTCTAGAGAGGAACCCTTTCTTTGGAGTACCAAGACTGTCAAGGCCCCCAAGAAAGAGACAGGACCAGAATCAAGACCAGAGTCAAGACCAGAATCAAGACCAGAGTCAAGACCAGAATCAAGACCAGAATCAAGACCAGAGTCAAGACCAACGGGTCCAGTTGGAGTCTCTCTGGACTCTCATCCCCTGAACGCCTCGTCTCCCTCTGGGGCTCAAGGGAGGCGAGGGAGGATGTTCCTGAGTTACGAAGACACAGAAACTCCACCGGCAGTTCTTGTTTCACTTTATGACCAAAAACTCCTCCTCCTCCTCCTCCTCCTCCTCCTCCTCCACCTCCTCCTCCTCCTCCTCTCCGGTCCGTACCTGTAAAGCCGGTTGAGACGCTCGCCGTCAGTCACAGTTGAACTGACCTGTCAGAGGTGATGACATGACACCTCTCTGTCGTTACTCATGACATCCATCACCCCCCTTTCCCCCCTTTCTCTAGAAGACACCTTTCTAGAAGTTCCAGATTAAATCCCGAACCGCACTTTTCTATGGAAGACTCTGGTATTCCTGAAGAAATTCCGTACTCCCTTTACAAGACTCCTTACTGTGTATTCCTGGTTGAATCAGTTGCAGGTGAAACCTCTTTCAGGGCCCCGATGTCTCCACACGGCGCCCCGATGTCTCTTCACGGCGCCTCATGTCTCCACACGGCGCCTCATGTCTCCACACGGCGCCTCATGTCTCCACACGGCGCCTCATGTCTCCACACGGCGCCTCATGTCTCCACACGGCGCCTCATGTCTCCACACGGCGCCTCATGTCTCCACACGGCGCCTCATGTCTCCACACGGCGCCTCATGTCTCCACACGGCGCCTCATGTCTCCACACGGCGCCTCATGTCTCCACACGGCGCCTCATGTCTCCACACCGCGCCCCATGTCTCCACACGGCGCCTCATGTCTCCACACGGCGCCTCATGTCTCCACACGGCGCCTCTTGTCTCCACACGGCGCCTCATGTCTCCACACGGCGCCTCTTGTCTCCACACGGCACCCCATGTCTCCACACGGCGCCTCATGTCTCCACACGGCGCCTCATGTCTCCACACGGCGCCTCTTGTCTCCACACGGCGCCTCATGTCTCCACACGGCGCCTCTTGTCTCCACACGGCGCCCCGTGTCTCCACACGGTGCCTCATCGCCATCTCTCCCATCAGGAAGAAGAGTTCTCTCTTTTTCGTGACGTATTTTTCCCACTTGGGAATCAATGAGGTGTGAAAGTTGAATGTTGGGTCTAGAGAGGAACCCTTTCTTTGGAGTACCAAGACTGTCAAGGCCCCCAAGAAAGAGACAGGACCAGAATCAAGACCAGAATCAAGACCAGAGTCAAGACCAGAATCAAGACCAGAATCAAGACCAGAGTCAAGACCAGAGTCAAGACCAGAATCAAGACCAGAGTCAAGACCAGAGTCAAGACCAGAATCAAGACCAGAGTCAAGACCAGAATCAAGACCAGAGTCAAGACCAGAATCAAGACCAGAGTCAAGACCAGAATCAAGACCAGAATCAAGACCAGAATCAAGACCAGAGTCAAGACCAGAGTCAAGACCAACGGGTCCAGTTGGAGTCTCTCTGGACTCTCATCCCCTGAACGTCTCGTCTCCCTCTGGGGCTCAAGGGAGGCGAGGGAGGATGTTCCTGAGTTACGAAGACACAGAAACTCCACCGGCAGTTCTTGTTTCACTTTATGACCAAAAACTCCTCCTCCTCCTCCTCCTCCTCCTCCTCCTCCTCCTCCTCTCCGGTCCGTACCTGTAAAGCCGGTTGAGACGCTCGCCGTCAGTCACAGTTGAACTGACCTGTCAGAGGTGATGACATGACACCTCTCTGTCGTTACTCATGACATCCATCACCCCCCTTTCCCCCCTTTCTCTAGAAGACACCTTTCTAGAAGTTCCGGATTAAATCCCGAACCGCACTTTTCTATGGAAGACTCTGGTATTCCTGAAGAAATTCCGTACTCCCTTTACAAGACTCCTTACTGTGTATTCCTGGTTGAATCAGTTGCAGGTGAAACCTCTTTCAGGGCCCGATGTCTCCACACGGCGCCCCGATGTCTCTTCACGGCGCCTCATGTCTCCACACGGCGCCTCATGTCTCCACACGGGCGCCTCATGTCTCCACACGGCGCCTCATGTCTCCACACGGCGCCTCATGTCTCCACAGCGCCTCATGTCTCCACACGGGCGCCTCATGTCTCCACACGGCGCCTCATGTCTCCACACGGCGCCTCATGTCTCCCCACGGCGCCTCATGTCTCCACAACGGCGCCTCATGTCTCCACACGGCGCCTCATGTCTCCACACGGCGCCTCATGTCTCCTCACGGCGCCTCATGTCTCCACACGGCGCCTCATGTCTCCACGGCGCCTCATGTCTCCACACGGCGCCTCATGTCTCCACACGGCGCCTCATGTCTCCACACGGCGCCTCATGTCTCCACACGGCGCCTCATGTCTCCACACGGCGCCTCATGTCTCCACACGGCGCCTCATGTCTCCACACGGCGCCTCATGTCTCCTCACGGCGCCTCATGTCTCCTCACGGCGCCTCATGTCTCCACACTGCTCCTCATGTCTCCACGCCTCATGTCTCCACAGGCGCTCATGTCTCCACACGGCGCCTCGTGTCTCCACACGGCGCCTCATGTCTCCACACGGCGCCTCATGTCTCCACACGGCGCCTCATGTCTCCACACGGCGCCTCATGTCTCCACACGGCGCCTCATGTCTCCACACGGCGCCTCATGTCTCCACACGGCGCCTCATGTCTCCACACGGCGCCTCATGTCTCCACACGGCGCCTCATGTCTCCACACGGCGCCTCATGTCTCCACACGGCGCCCCATGTCTCCACACGGCGCCTCATGTCTCCACACGGCGCCATGTCTCCACACGCGCCCCATGTCTCCACACGGCGCCTCATGTCTCCACACGGCGCCTCATGTCTCCACACGGCGCCTCATGTCTCCACACGGCGCCTCATGTCTCCACACGGCGCCTCATGTCTCCACACGGCGCCTCATGTCTCCACACGGCGCCTCATGTCTCCACACGGCCTCATGTCTCCTGCGCCTCATGTCTCCACACGGCGCCTCATGTCTCCACACGGCGCCTCATGTCTCCACACGGCGCCTCATGTCTCCACACGGCGCCTCATGTCTCCACACGGCGCCTCATGTCTCCACACGGCGCCCCATGTCTCCACACGGCGCCTCATGTCTCCACACGGCGCCTCATGTCTCCACACGGCGCCTCATGTCTCCACACGGCGCCCATGTCTCCACGGCGCCTCATGTCTCCACACGGCGCCTCATGTCTCCACACGGCGCCCCATGTCTCCACACGGCGCCTCATGTCTCCACACGGCGCCCCATGTCTCCACACGGCGCCTCATGTCTCCACACGGCGCCTCATGTCTCCGCACGGCGCTCATGTCTCCACGGCGCCCCATGTCTCCACACGGCGCCTCATGTCTCCACACGGCGCCCCATGTCTCCACACGGCGCCTCATGTCTCCACACGGCGCCCCATGTCTCCACACGGCGCCTCATGTCTCCACACGGCGCCTCATGTCTCCACACGGCGCCTCATGTCTCCACACGGCGCCTCATGTCTCCACACGGCGCCCCATGTCTCCACACGGCGCCCCATGTCTCCACACGGCGTCCCATGTCTCCACACGGCGCCTCATGTCTCCACACGGCGCCTCATGTCTCCACACGGCGCCTCATGTCTCCACACGGCGCCTCATGTCTCCACACGGCGCCCCATGTCTCCACACGGCGCCTCATGTCTCCGTACGGCGCCTCATGTCTCCACACGGCGCCTCATGTCTCCACACGGCGCCTCATGTCTCCACACGGCGCCCCGATGTCTCTTCACGGCGCCTCATGTCTCCACACGGCGCCTCATGTCTCCACACGGCGCCTCATGTCTCCACACGGCGCCTCATGTCTCCACACGGCGCCTCATGTCTCCACACGGCGCCTCATGTCTCCACACGGCGCCTCATGTCTCCACACGGCGCCTCATGTCTCCACACGGCGCCTCATGTCTCCACACGGCGCCTCATGTCTCCACACGGCGCCTCATGTCTCCACACGGCGCCCCATGTCTCCACACGGCGCCTCATGTCTCCACACGGCGCCTCATGTCTCTGTCTCCACACGGCGCCTCATGTCTCCACACGGCGCCTCATGTCTCCACACGGCGCCTCATGTCTCCCTCATGTCTCACACGGCGCCTCATGTCTCCACACGGCGCCCCATGTCTCACACGGCGCCTCATGTCTCCACACGGCGCCATGTGCCTCATGTCTCCACACGGCGCCTCATGTCTCCACAGCGCCTCATGTCTCCACCACGGCGCCATGTCTCACGGCGCCTCATGTCTCCACACGGCGCCTCATGTCTCCACGGCGCCTCATGTCTCCACACGGCGCCTCATGTCTCACACGGCGCCATGTCTCCACACGGCGCCTCATGTCTCCACACGGCGCCTCATGTCTCCTCACGGCGCCTCATGTCTCCTCACGGCGCCTCATGTCTCCACACGGCGCCTCATGTCTCCACACGGCGCCTCATGTCTCCACACGGCGCCCGGTCACTCACACGGCGCTCATGTCTCCACACGGCGCCTCATGTCTCCACACGGCGCCATGTCTCCACACGGCGCCTCATGTTTCCACACGGCGCCTCATGTCTCCACACGGCGCCTCATGTCTCCACACGGCGCCTCATGTCTCCTCACGGCGCCTCATGTCTCCACACGGCGCCTCATGTCTCCACGGCGCCATGTCTCCACCACGGCGCCTCATGTCTCCACACGGCGCCCGTGTCTCACACGGCGCCTCATGTCTCCACAGCGCCTCTGTCTCACACGGCGCTCATGTCTCCACACGGCGCCTGTGTCTCACACGGCGCTCGTGTCTCACCACGGCGCCTGTTCTCACACGGCGCCTCGTGTCTCCACACGGCGCCTCGTGTCTCCACACGGCGCCTCGTGTCTCCACACGGCGCCTCGTGTCTCCACACGGCGCCTCGTGTCTCCACACGGCGCCTCGTGTCTCCACGGCGCCGTGTCTCCACACGGCGCCTCGTGTCTCCACACGGCGCCTCGTGTCTCCACACGGCGCCTCGTGTCTCCACACGGCGCCTCGTGTCTCCACACGGCGCCTCGTGTCTCCACACGGCGCCCCGTGTCTCCACACGGCGCCGTGTCTCACACGGCGCCTGTGTCTCCACACGGCGCCTCGTGTCTCCACACGGCGCCTCGTGTCTCCACACGGCGCCCCGTGTCTCCACACGGCGCCTCGTGTCTCCACACGGCGCCTCGTGTCTCCACACGGCGCCTCGTGTCTCCACACGGCGCCTCGTGTCTCCACACGGCGCCTCGTGTCTCCACACGGCGCCCCGTGTCTCACGGCGCCGTGTCCCACGGCGCCGCGTGTCTCCACACGGCGCCTCGTGTCTCCACGCGCCCGTGTCTCCACACGGCGCCTGTGTCTCACACGGCGCCTCGTGTCTCACACGCGCCTCGTGTCTCCGCACGGCGCCTCGTGTCTCCACACGGCGCCTCGTGTCTCCACACGGCGCCCCGTGTCTCCACACGGCGCCTCGTGTCTCCACACGGCGCCTCGTGTCTCCGTACGGCGCTCGTGTCTCCACACGGCGCCTCGTGTCTCACAGCGCCTGTGTCTCCACGGCCCGTGTCTCCCACACGGCGCCTCGTGTCTCCACAGCGCCCGTGTCTCCACACGGCGCCTCGTGTCTCCACACGGCGCCTCGTGTCTCCACACGGCGCCCCGTGTCTCCACACGGCGCCTCATGTCTCCGTACGGCGCCCCGATGAAGACCCGGAGCCTCGAGTCATGTCATCCTACATCTGGCCATGTTCTTATTTCTTGTTTTTCGGAACATATTGGTCGCATTTAAATGTGTAGAGAGAGAGAGGGAGAGAGAGGGAGAGAGAGAGAGAGGGAGAGGGAGAGAGAGAGGGAGAGAGAGAGCACGGCGGTTGGATTGATTGAGCTGCATTGCGAGTCCCTTGGGTGCTTTCTTCTTTATTTGAGCGGCTCGTTGTGGCTTCACAATAGGCCTG
>NC_079397.1:1841721-1886721 GCF_029220125.1 Pseudoliparis swirei
CTATGTTGCATGTAACATTATTTTAAGTTTTTAAAAGTATTTAACTCCACATGTGCCAACTTAATCGTCCATGACCCTTTATTGATGACGGGTTTAATATTTTCTTTGATTCAGATCTAATTACTAAAAAGTGGAAAACTATAAAAAGTGGAACCAGTTGAAGCCGATCAATAATATTATTTGTTGCTCTCGACTGACAACTTGATTTTATAGATTGAATAAAGAAAATAAACGAATAACGAAGTCCTGAAGTGAACACACACGCGTCAATATGAACTACACAATGACACACACTCAATGACACAAATACACACACTCTGATACACACTGGGCCTCCGAGGAGAAGAAGCGCCAAAACTGTTCTGATCGACTCGACGTGTGTGTCTGCCAGTGTGCATGTGTGTGAGTGTGAGTGTGTGTGTGTGTTTGTGAGTGTGTGTGTGTGAGTGTGTGTGTGTGAGTGTGTGTGTGTGTGAGTGTGTGTGTGTGAGTGTGTGTGTGTGTGTGTGAGTGTGAGTGTGTGTGTTTGTGAGTGTGTGTCTGCCAGTGTGCATGTGTGTGAGTGTGTGTGTGTGTGAGTGTGAGTGTGAGTGTGTGTGTTTGTGAGTGTGTGTGTGTGTGTGTGTGAGTGTGAGTGTGTGTGTTTCTGAGTGTGTGTGTGTGAGTGTGTGTGTGTGTGAGTGTGTGTGTGTGAGTGTGTGAGTGTGTGTGTGTGTGTGTGTGAGTGTGTGAGTGTGTGTGTGTGTGATTGTGTGTGTGTGAGTGTGTGTGTTTGTGTGTGAGGTCTGACTCCTGCAGCAACACCTGCCAGGTCATATTTGATGACTAAAGATGTGATGATAGTTCCTACCTGATAGGTATCCAGACTTGGCCGCGGTCCAAGAGGAATCGCTCCCTCTGACAAACGACGGCTGAGTTACGGGCCGCTCGCCCCTCGTTCTCTTTTACAACCCCCGCTCAGCCGCAGCGCTCCGGTTAGCGGCTTCCGCGGCGTCGCTTAGCTCGGTAGCCGAGCGGCTACGAGGAAATGTAGTTCTAGCGAAACGATCGTCAACGTTGTTCGCAGGTTTACTTCAAAATACTAAAATAGACTTCTGGGAAAATGCTCGATATGATTTGAGGTGGACTTGCAGTGTTCGTGCTAAGCTAGGCTAACGGCAGCCCAGCTACACGTGTTTGGCATTAGCAGAATAATAAACGCTAACCGAGCCGCCGAGTCACGCGTTGAACGAGAAAACAGACCAATCGGCTGAACTCTTTGTTCTCGTCTAGATTTGTGTCTGCAGCTCAAACGATTTATGATATATATGTATTTATGAAATATATATATTTATGATATATATATATGTATTTATGATATATATATATATTTATGATATAAAGTGCACACCTGCAGTCGTAATGCGATCAAATTAACAATTAAGAGTACAAGGCCTTTACGGAACCAGGCCCTTCTCTTCCCGTGTCATTAATTTACCCGTTATGTATATTTATCTTTCAGAACTCTAGTTTTTTGTCACGAATACTTTCACACAAAACGGGAATATTAGTTTTTTCTGTAAAACAAGGAACATTTTTCCGGCTTTAAAGGCGTCCACCATCTTGACTCCAGACAGCGAACTTTATTCGTCCTTTCAACCTCGACGAGAAGGCAGCGCAGCCCGGATCCACTCCTTTTGCTTTTACCTTTCACAATAAAAGCCCGAGACACAAACACACACGATGTCACGGGCGTGTTCGGGTGGACCCACGAGCACGACTCAGAGAACGCAAATAAAGATATTTCACTCAGAGCGGAAAAGACAGAAATATAGAAACACAACGTGGAACGCTCCAGGGCTCGGTCGGAAAAACACCAGAGCACCCGGGAGAGAGGAGGCGGACTGACGAGGGGACGGGCAACAGGTGAAGGGAACGAGGGAGTGAGAGGCCAGGTGAAGGGAACGAGGGAGTGAGAGGCCAGGTGAAGGGAACGAGGGAGTGACAAGGGAGTGAGAGGACAGGTGAGAGGACAGGTGAAGGGAACGAGGGAGTGAGAGGACAGGTGAAGGGAACGAGGGAGTGACGAGGGAGTGAGAGGACAGGTGAAGGGAACGAGGGAGTGAGAGGACAGGTGAAGGGAATGAGGGAGTGAGAGGACAAGTGAAGGGAACGAGGGAGTGAGAGGACAGGTGAAGGGAACGAGGGAGTGACGTGATGGTGAGTGTGATGGGATGGAAACAGCGACTAAAAGGAGGGGAGGAGCTAAACCGTTAAACTCAACGCACAACCCGATGTCTTCCTAAAGGAAACACTCTGGAGCGTCCCCCCCCGCCCCCCGAGTCGCTCCGGAGCGTCTTGGTACCTGCTGGGAATGCAACCGTCTCAAATTTGCATCTCCACCTGTATGGAAACATTCCCGCCTGACATTCCTCTCTTTTTCCCACGACGTTTATCCGTTACCCGTAAAAAAGAAACGGCTTGAAGCTGAACTCGACCGCTCCAACACGTCTTCACCTCTCGCTCGCTGTTTACATTTAGATCCAGAGGAGCGCTTACCAAGAATTATGACTTACAAACGATTACAAGCTGCTCTGGTTCCGTCCCATTAAGATGTTCTGACCGAGCCGTAAGATTGAAGGTTATTATTATTTAGACCCGTCTCTATCGGCCCGTCAGAACACGCCGCCGCGTGTTGCTGTCGTGATGTTGCAGCAGCTTCCATCGTGTTTGTGGCGTTATGCAACGACGCTGATTGTTCCCTCGTCTTCATGGCTCTCTGTGACGCCGGGCGTTTAAACGGATCTGTTGAGCAACGGCTCCTGAACGCCACACGATGAACATGTGGAGCGTTGCACAATAACGGACGTCTAAATCCAGGCTCGGGGGCGATGAGGAGGAGGAGGAGTTTTGACAGTTGCCTCTTATGTCTCATCGCTCTCTCTTCTGCCCCCCCCCTCTTTTTGTTCACAGTGCAGATGCTCGATGAGCCTCAACTGTGAACAAAAACCCCCTAAAAAACCCGTTGTGTGGGAGAGGCGGAGGGCGACGCTGGAACGTTTGTTGTGTAAAGAATGATGAGATGACGACGCTCAGTCAACGTCTAAAACACGAGAAACTTTCAACCAGGGATTCACGCTCGCCTGGTCACTTTAGTTGACATGACGCCATCTTGGATTCACGCTCGCCTGGTCACTTTAGTTGACATGACGCCATCTTGGATTCACGCTGCAGCGACGCGAGCCGACGGCGTTTGAACTCTGGAACGCACAAACGATGAGGTCATCGCCTTCAAGGGGGAACTAAGGAAAACAAGACTTTCAAAGTTTGTTATCTGACTTTTAGAACACACACACACACACACACACACACACACACACACACACACACACACACACACACACACTTACACACACACACACACACACACACACACACACACACACACACACACACACACACACACACACACACACACACACACACACACACACTTACACACACACACACACACACACACACACACACACACACACACACACACACACACACACACACACACACACACACACACACACACACACACACACACACGAGCCTGCATGAATCCTGGCAGTTAGCCAGCGATGTCAGAATGGCTCATTACAGGTGTGGATGTTTAAGTGGCTTGTGTGTGTGTGTGAGCGTGTGTGTGTGTGTGTGAGCGTGTGTGTGTGTGTGTGTGTGTGTGTGTGTGTGTGTGTGTGTGTGTGTGTGTGTGTGTGTGTGTGTGTGTGTGTAGGATCAGGTGGATACTTAAGCTCTCTTGTTGCCTTTCACTCTTTTGCTCTTGTGGTAATCCTGCAGGTTTTAAGGCCGTTGTCGTTGCTCCTGCAGCGCCTCCTCCTGCAGCGCCTCCTCCTGCAGCGCCTCCTCCTGCAGCTCCTCCTCCTGCAGCGCCTCCTCCTGCAGCTCCTCCTCCTGCAGCTCCTCCTCCTGCAGCTCCTCCTCCTGCAGCGCCACACTCCTCCTCCTGCAGCGCCTCCTCCTCCTGCAGCGCCTCCTCCTCTCAACACAAACTAACTCCTTTGTGTTTGATTGTTTAAATCTCTCGATGACAGACGCGCGGCCCACAAAGTGGAGAACCGACCGACGCTGACGGAGTTCATCCTCAACGTCGGAACGTCGTTTGATATTTTCTTGTCATTCATTGAGCAGAAATTACAAACGTTGAATCTTCTCTTCACTGAGATATTCAGATTTAATCATGGATGTCTTTATATTTAATTTCAGTATCACGATCTCGGTTAACTCAGAACGCGAGGAGGTGAACTTCGGCTCACGTGACACGTCGAAGCATTAAGAAAGATCCTTAATTAACACTTTAGAGTCCCTGAAATCTCTTTTTTTTTTAAAGTTTAAGAACTTCAAACAGGAGCTCTTCAACGTTCACCTTTAAATCATTTTGGTGAATCGTATCGGCAAATGAAAGCTTTAATGTAGCTACAACAGAGCTACAATAGAGCTACAATAGAGCTACAATAGAGCTATAATAGAGCTATAATAGACCTACAATAGAGCTATAATAGAGCTACAATAGAGCTATAATAGAGCTATAATAGACCTACAATAGAGCTACAATAGAGCTATAATAGACCTACAATAGAGCTACAATAGAGCTATAATAGACCTACAATAGAGCTTTAATGTAGCTACAACAGAGCTACAATAGAGCTAAAATAGAGCTATAATAGAGCTACAATAGAGCTATAATAGAGCTTCAATGGAGCTACAATAGAGCTTCAATGGAGCTACAATAGAGCTACAATAGAGCTACAATAGAGCTTCAATGGAGCTACAATAGAGCTACAATAGAGCTACAATAGAGCTTCAATGGAGCTACAATAGAGCTACAATAGAGCTTCAATGGAGCTACAATAGAGCTACAATAGAGCTACAATAGAGCTACAATAGAGCTACAATAGAGCTACAATAGAGCTACAATAGAGCTTCAATGGAGCTACAATAGAGCTACAATAGATGATGCAATGCTTGTGTTTCTTCCACCTCACTATCTTGACCTTTAAGTTATTTAAATGACAATAAATCACGTCATAAACACGCCGTGTTGTCTTTTACTTTCTTTGTCTCGACTTTTTAATCGTCTGAACTTCTGCTTTCCAGGCGTTCTTTTCGTGTCTCGGTGCCCGTGACCGACCGATTTTCATCTCGTGGCGCCGGCGAAGTCGTCCCATATTGAACGCTGCGTCCCGATTGGCCGAAGGTGCATTAATCCACTGTTGACCACTTTCTTTGGCCTCCGGTGTCGCCTTCCATAAGAGTCAAGGAGCTGTAACACAACACAGCCACACAAGCCTCATCATACGGATCGCTCCTTTGGACCCCAGATATAATGTATTCAGCGGCGGCGGCGGCCTCGAGCAGGTCCTCGTGTGATGGGAGGAGAGCGGCCTCCTCTCAGATGACCGCTGTTTGTTTATGCCGGCTAATCTCAAAGGTGGATTTTTTTTACCATTGTGGAAGAAGTCTTTGTGACTACTCAATGTAAATGAATTGGGGATCAGGGTTTAACCCCTCGAGGGAGCCGGGGTGTGTGTGTGTGTGTGTGTGTGTGAATCTAGTTCAGCCATCTTAATCCAGCACCCAGACTCTTGGCTCCTTGGCTCATCAAAGTGAGAAGTCGGCCGTTAGCTGGCCCAGATGTAATCTCCCTGTGTGTGTGTGTGTGTTACGCTTTGTGTCGCCTTCATACGCTCAAGGGCTTTGCAGTGTGATAGCAGAGTTGAGCTAACGTTAGCATCGTCATTTCCTATCTTCGTGGGTCAACATTGTTGGATCCATTGTCGCGTGTCGGGCCGCAGATAAAACCGACTCGGCGAGGACAAACACGCCGAGGGTCTCCGGGGGCCGAGAGGGCGTCGGCTCGCTTTATCTTGAGTGGAACCGGCGGAGATATCGGAGGGAATCAACCGCGCGTGACGTCAGGAGTTCAACCGACATCGGGACCGCGGAGGACGACGACGACACAGATCTGTATCCCAGGAGCCAACACAAGCGACATTCTTATTTACCAGATATTATATACACATATATATATATATATTAGATTTTTTATATTTATATTAATATATAATATATATATAATATATTTTATGTATAATATATATATATATAATATATGTATATATATATTTTATATATATATATATACATATCTATATATATTATCCATGTATTTGAGTTTTAATATTTATATTAATATATCTAAATATATATATATATATACTTAATATATATGTATATTATATATTATAAATATATATTAAAGAATATATATAATATACATACATTATATATAATGTATATATATTTATATCTATATTATATATATATTTATATTATATGTTATATATATATATATAAATATGTATTCAAACCATGTAAAAAATATGCATTGTTTCCGACCTCGGGGACGAAATGTCTTTGCGAATAAAACAATAACAACGAGATTAACAACGTGTTTACCTTCCACGTCAACACGATGGATATTATGTCTGCAGGTCGCGGCGTCAGATGTAAATAATAATAAAGCTGCTCACATCCGCCTCAGAGCCCCAAACACACATCACGTTCTGATGAAGTCCTTCATGCCACCCGCTGTCTCTCTCTCTCTCTCTCTCTCTCTCTCTCCCTCTCCCTCTCTCTCTCTCTCTCTCTCTCTCTCTCTCTCTCTCTCTCTCCTCTCTCTCTCTCTCTCTCTCTCCCTCCCTCTCTCTCTCTTTCTCTCCCTCTCTCTCTCCCTCTCTCTCTCTGTAATGTCTTTAAACCAAGGTGAGCGCCGTGGTGATGATGGCGCCGTGGTGATGTGTTTTGTTGTTTCCGGTTCTGCGATGAGACGCTCACGTTCACCTTCACGTTTAAATATCGCCATCGACCTCCAACGGCCTGCCGATGCATCTACATCCTGGTCCCGGGGGCCCTGAACTCCCCCCCCCCCTCCCTTTGTTCCTTTTCATTCTCTCTCTCCGTATCTGCAACTGATGACACTCAGGCAGCTCCTTATCGTCGGGTTCCAGGTTGTTTTCATTTTCATTGGGGGATGCCGGTTCACAATGGGGGGTCTGCTATGGGGGGCGGGGGGTCTGCTATCTGCACCTCCGTGGATCCAGCGGTCATCATCCGGCCCCCGTTGTCTGGCTCCCTCCTCTGTTCTCCAGAGAACCGTTTGGGGGTCCCGGTTCCCAGCGCCTCGGGGTCCCTCAGGAGACCAATAGGAGCTGATGGGCTGATAGCATCACGAGTCTGGGGGGGGGGGCGTGCGGCGGGTTTGATGAGGGATAGTTCACCATTTTGGGGGGCGGGGCTGAGGGGGGGGGGCGGGGCTGACCGCTGGTCCTCGTATCAACAGCGAGTGTTTACCCACTCAGGCTACAGAGGGCTGGACCCTGACCCCCATCAGGGGCCCTAACACGGGTCAACACCAATAAGGGTTCAAAGAACCGCTCAGAACGGAGAGAACGGAGAGAATGGAGAGAACGAGATAAACTGAGATAACCAAAGAGAACGGAGAGAACCGGGTGACGTCTTGCACATTTTGTACAATTTTAATGACCGGAGTGTTCCGGTGACATCATGAATGTTCCGGTGACATCATGAATGTTCAGGTGAGATCATGAATGTTCCGGTGACATCATAAATGTTCCGGTGACATCACGAATGTTCCGGTGACATCATGAATGTTCCGGTGACATCACGAATGTTCCGGTGACATCATGAATGTTCTGGTGACATCATGAATGTTCAGGTGACATCATGAATGTTCCCGTGACATCATAAATGTTCCGGTGACATCATAAATGTTCCGGTGACATCATGAATGTTCAGGTGTCATCACGAATGTTCCGGTGACATCATGAATGTTCAGGTGACATCATGAATGTTCAGGTGACATCATGAATGTTCCGGTGACATCATGAATGTTCAGGTGACATCATGAATGTTCCGGTGACATCATAAATGTTCCGGTGACATCATGAATGTTCAGGTGACAACATGAATGTTCCGGTGACATCATGAATGTTCCGGTGACATCAAGAATGTTCAGGTGACATTATCAGTGTGCATTTTCTACCTGTGAGGCGAGACTACTGACTACTTGGATCCTGCTAAGTATCTTCTTTAAACTAGTTTTATCTGCTAAAGTTACTGTTGTATTTGTTGATTAAAGCTGCTAGATTGTTAGTCTGTCCTGTTTTAAGGAGTTGTTTTGGTAGAGAGGTGTCCTGTGTTCCGACACCTGAATCTTCACTGATTGACGACGATCGTCACCTGGTTTCTATTGAGTGTCATTTGAATACCAAAAGCCAAGGGCGGTGTCAACGTATGGCTGAGTGTCTTTAAAAGATCTCCGGGCCAAGTCTGCAGTGTGCATTTTCTACCTGTGAGGCGAGACTACTGACTACTTGGATCCTGCTAAGTATCTTCTTTAAACTAGTTTTATCTGCTAAAGTTACTGTTGTATTTGTTGATTAAAGCTGCTAGATTGTTAGTCTGTCCTGTTTTAAGGAGTTGTTTTGGTAGAGAGGTGTGTCCTGTGTTCCGACACCTGAATCTTCACTGATTGGACGACGATCGTCACCTGGTTTCTATTGAGTGTCATTTGAATACCAAAAGCCAAGGGCGGTGTCAACGTGGCAGGCTGGGTGTGCTTCAAAAGATCTCCCGGGGCCAAGTCTGCAGTGTGCATTTTCTACCTGTGAGGCGAGACTACTGACTACTTGGATCCTGCTAAGTATCTTCTTTAAACTAGTTTTATCTACAAAGTTACTGTTGTATTTGTTGATTAAAGCTGCTAGATTGTTAGTCTGTCCTGTTTTAAGGAGTTGTTTTGGTAGAGAGGTGTGTCCTGTGTTCCGACACCTGAATCTTCACTGATTGGACGAGCGATCGTCACCTGGTTTCTATTGAGTGTCATTTGAATACCAAAAGCCAAGGGGCGGTGTCAACGTGGCTGGCTGAGTGTCTTTAAAAGATCTCCGGGCCAAGTCTGCAGTGTGCATTTTCTACCTGTGAGGCGAGACTACTGACTACTTGGATCCTGCTAACATCTTCTTTAAACTAGTTTTATCTGCTAAAGTTACTGTTGTATTTGTTGATTAAAGCTGCTAGATTGTTAGTCTGTCCTGTTTTAAGGAGTTGTTTTGGTAGAGAGGTGTCCTGTGTTCCGACACCTGAATCTTCACTGATTGACGAGCGATCGTCACCTGGTTTCTATTGAGTGTCATTTGAATACCAAAAAGGGGCGGTGTCAACGTGGCTGGCTGAGTGTCTTTAAAAGATCTCCGGGCCAAGTCTGCAGTGTGCATTTTCACCTGTGAGGCGAGACTACTGACTACTTGGATCCTGCTAAGTATCTTCTTTAATTTTTCCCGAAAAAATATGCATTGTTTCCGACCTCGGGGCGAAATGTCTTTAATAAAACAATAACAACGAGATTAACAACGTGTTTACCTTCCACGTCAACGATGGATATTATGTCTCAGGCGTCAGATGTAAATAATAATAAAGCTGCTCACATCGCCTCAGAGCCCCAAACACACATCACGTTCTGACAGTCCTTCATGCCACCCGCTGTCTCTCTCCCTCTCTCTCCCTCTCTCTGTCTCTCTCTCTCTCTCTCTCTCCCTCTCTCCTCTCTCCCTCTCTCCCTCTCTCCCTCTCTCTCTCTCCCTCTCCCCCTCTCTCTCTCTCTCTCTCTCTCTGTAATGTCTTTTAAGCAGGTGGCCGTGGTGATGATGGCGCCGTGGTGATGTGTTTTGTTGTTTCCGGTTCTGCGATGAGACGCTCACGTTCACCTTCACGTTTAAATATCGCCATCGACCTCAACGGCCTGCCGGGCATCTACATCCTGGTCGGCCTGAACTCCTCCCTTTGTTCCTTTTCATTCTCTCTCTCCGTATCTGCAACTGATGACACTCAGGCAGCTCCTTATCGTCAGGTTCCAGGTTGTTTTCATTTTCATTGGGGATGCGGTTCTGATGGGGGTCTGCTATGGGGGGGTCTGCTATCTGCACCTCCGTGGATCCAGCGGTCATCATCCGGCCCCGTTGTCTGGCTCCTCCTCTGTTCTCCAGAGAACGTTTGGGGTCCCGGTTCCCAGCGCCTCGGTCCCTCAGGAGACCAATAGGAGCTGATGGGCTGATAGCATCACGAGTCTGGGGGCGTGCAGGGGTTTGATGAGGATAGTTCACCATTTTGGGGGCGGGGCTGAGGGGGCAGGGCTGACCGCTGGTCCTCGTATCAACAGCAGTGTTTACCCACTCAGGCTACAGAGGGCTGGACCTGACCCCATCAGGGCCCTAACACGGGTCAACACCAATAAGGGTTCGAACCGCTCAGAACGGAGAACGGAGAATGGAGAACGAGATAAACTGAGATAACCAAAGAGAACGGAGAGAACCGGGTGACGTCTTGCACATTTTGTACAATTTTAATGACGGAGTGTTCGGTGACATCATGAATGTTCCGGTGACATCATGAATGTTCAGGTGACATCATGAATGATCCGGTGACATCATAAATGTTCCGGTGACATCATGAATGTTCCGGTGACATCATGAATGTTCCGGTGACATCACGAATGTTCCGGTGACATCATGAATGTTCTGGTGACATCATGAATGTTCAGGTGACATCATGAATGTTCCCGTGACATCATAAATGTTCCGGTGACATCATAAATGTTCCGGTGACATCATGAATGTTCAGGTGTGATCACGATTGTTCCGGTGACATCATGAATGTTCAGGTGACATCATGAATGTTCAGGTGACATCATGAATGGTCGGTGACATCATGAATGTTCAGGTGACATCATGAATGTTCCGGTGACATCATAAATGTTCCGGTGACATCATGAATGTTCAGGTGACAACACGAATGTTCCGGTGACATCATGAATGTTCCGGTGACATCAAGAATGTTCAGGTGACATTATCAGTGTGCATTTTCTACCTGTGAGGCGAGACTACTGACTACTTGGATCCTGCTAAGTATCTTCTTTAAACTAGTTTTATCTGCTAAAGTTACTGTTGTATTTGTTGATTAAAGCTGCTAGATTGTTAGTCTGTCCTGTTTTAAGGAGTTGTTTTGGTAGAGAGGTGTGTCCTGTGTTCCGACACCTGAATCTTCACTGATTGAATGACGATCGTCACCTGGTTTCTATTGAGTGTCATTTGAATACCAAAAGCCAAGGGGTGTCAACGTGGCTGGCTGAGTGTCTTTAAAAGATCTCCGGGCCAAGTCTGCAGTGTGCATTTCTACCTGTGAGGCGAGACTACTGACTACTTGGATCCTGCTAAGTATCTTCTTTAAACTAGTTTTATCTGCTAAAGTTACTGTTGTATTTGTTGATTAAAGCTGCTAGATTGTTAGTCTGTCCTGTTTTAAGGAGTTGTTTTGGTAGAGAGGTGTGTCCTGTGTTCCGACACCTGAATCTTCACTGATTGAACGACGATCGTCACCTGGTTTCTATTGAGTGTCATTTGAATACCAAAAGCCAAGGCGGTGTCAACGTGGCTGGCTGAGTGTCTTTGAGAAGATCTCCCGGGGCCAAGTCTGCAGTGTGCATTTTCTACCTGTGAGGCGAGACTACTGACTACTTGGATCCTGCTAAGTATCTTCTTTAAACTAGTTTTATCTGCTAAAGTTACTGTTGTATTTGTTGATTAAAGCTGCTAGATTGTTAGTCTGTCCTGTTTTAAGGAGTTGTTTTGGTAGAGAGGTGTGTCCTGTGTTCCGACACCTGAATCTTCACTGATTGAATGACGATCGTCACCTGGTTTCTATTGAGTGTCATTTGAATACCAAAAGCCAAGGCGGTGTCAACGTGGCTGGCTGAGTGTCTTTAAAGATCTCCGGGCCAAGTCTGCAGTGTGCATTTTCTACCTGTGAGGCGAGACTACTGACTACTTGGATCCTGCTAAGTATCTTCTTTAAACTAGTTTTATCTGCTAAAGTTACTGTTGTATTTGTTGATTAAAGCTGCTAGATTGTTAGTCTGTCCTGTTTTAAGGAGTTGTTTTGGTAGAGAGGTGTGTCCTGTGTTCCGACACCTGAATCTTCACTGATTGAATGACGATCGTCACCTGGTTTCTATTGAGTGTCATTTGAATACCAAAAGCCAAGGCGGTGTCAGCGTGGCTGGCTGAGTGTCTTTAAAAGATCTCCGGGGCCAAGTCTGCAGTGTGCATTTTCTACCTGTGAGGCGAGACTACTGACTACTTGGATCCTGCTAAGTATCTTCTTTAAACTAGTTTTATCTGCTAAAGTTACTGTTGTATTTGTTGATTAAAGCTGCTAGATTGTTAGTCTGTCCTGTTTTAAGGAGTTGTTTTGGTAGAGAGGTGTGTCCTGTGTTCCGACACCTGAATCTTCACTGATTGGACGACGATCGTCACCTGGTTTCTATTGAGTGTCATTTGAATACCAAAAGCCAAGGGGCGGTGTCATGGCTGGAGGTAGGCACTAACTTCTCATAACCGGTGGGGTTTTCACGTCAGCTGCGTCAGTGTGACTCATCGGACGAAGACTCGGAGGACAAAGACATAGGAGTCTTCCGTTGGAGTCTTCGGGGGTGGCTGAGTATTTCCCCATTTTTTGAATATGTGTGTCTTTTCCATACCTGTGCGTATCTCTACTCGTAGTTACTATAGGACTCGCTCATTCATGTACCGGAACCCTCCTCTGTTATCCTTCCTACCCGTTCTACTCACACCCAGCACCTGGTCACAGGAGGCCTCTGGAACTGTCAGTCAGCCAACCGCAAGGCCGACTTCATCTCTGGCTTTGCTGTGGAGCAGTCGCTTGACTTCCTGGCTCTCACTGAGACCTGGATCACAGTAGACAACACGTCTACCCCGGCTGCTCTCTCCTCTGCCTTCTCCTTTAGCCACACACCCAGACCCTCTGGTGGATATCGTGGTACAGGTTGACTCATCTCACCGACATGGTGTTTCTGTCCCTACCGCTTCCACTCTTCATCCCACTGACTTTTGAGTTTCATGCGGTGACCGTTACTCATCCGGTCCAACTTCACATTGTTGTTCTCTACCGTCCCTCTGGTTCTGTGGGAGATTTCTTGACGAGCTAGGCGTCCTCCTATCGAACTTCGGAACACGGCCCCCGCTCATCCTTCTGGGTGACTTTAACATCCAGACAGAGAAGTCATGTGATCTCTTACTCTTATTGTCTTCCTTTAACCTCTCACTCACTCCCTCCCCTCCTACTCACAAAGCCCGCAACCACCTTGACTACATTTTCACAAGAAACTGCTCTACCTCTAACCTCACTGTGACTCCTCTCCATGTCTCTGACCACTTCTTCATCTCTTACTCTCTCTCGCTCTCTGGTACTGACAACCCACCCATATCTACAGACTCTGCACCTGTACCGCAACATTCGCACCCTCTGTCCCTCCTCTCTTGCCTCCTCTGTCCTATCTGCTCTCCCTCAACTGACTGCTTCTCACTCATGCATCCTAACTCTGCCGCAGACACTCTCCTCTCTTCCCTGTCTTCATCTCTTGATTCTCTTTGTCCTTTTAAGACACGACCGGTTCGGAAATCCTCTCCGGCTCCGTGGTTGTCGGACTCGGTGCGCAGAGAGCCACCCTGCGGCGGAAAGAAAATGGCGCAAATCGAATCAAGCGGAAGACTTGCTCTTCTATCAATCTCTCCTCTCCTCCTTCTCTTCCTCTATCTCTGCAGCCAAAAGCTCGTTCTACCTGACCAAAATTCAGTCTTCCTTCTCTAACCCCAAAAAACTCTTCTCTATCTTTTCCAACCTCCTTGATCCCCCCTGTCCCCCTCCTCCTTCCACCCTTTTGCCACTTTGTCGACTACTTTACAAACAAGATAGACGACATACGCTCCTCCTTTACAAATCCATCTTCTATCACCTCACCAACACTAACTTCTTCATCCCCTCTCTTTCCTCTTTCACCCCTTGTCTCCCAATCAGTTCTTAGCTTGGTGACCTCCGCCCGACCGACCACCTGCGCCCTTGACCCCGTCCCGTCTCCCATTCTCCAGGCTATTGCTCCTGACCTTCTGACCTTCCTCACCCATCTTATTAACAGCTCCCTCTCAACTGGCTGTTTCTAACTCTCTGAAGGAGGCGAGAGTCAACCCTCTCCTGAAGAAACCCACGCTCGACCCGTCTGAAGTCAGCAACTACAGACCGGTCTCTCTTCTTCCTTTTCTCTCCAAAACTCTGGGGCGAGCTATCTTGAGCCAAGTGTCCTCCTATCTCCACAGTAACAACCTTCTTGACCCTCACCAGTCTGGATTCAAGGCCGGCCACTCGACAGAGACGGCCCTCCTTGCTGTCTCTGAGCAGCTTCACACTGCTAGAGCAGCCTCTCTCTCCTCTGTCCTTATCCTTCTCGACCTTTCTGCAGCATTTGACACCGTGAACCACCAGATCCTGATCTCTTCTCTTCAGGACCTGGGGATCTCAGGCACTGCACTCGCTCTTTCCTCTTCCTACCTTAAAGACCGCACCTACCGGGTAACTTGGAGAGGATCTGTGTCTGATCCTTGTCCTCTCACTACTGGGGTTCCTCAAGGCTCCGTCCTGGGTCCCCTCCTCTTCTCTCTGTACACAAATTCTCTCGGCTCTGTCATTCGTTCGCATGGCTTCTCCTACCATAGCTATGCTGATGACACCCAACTGATCTTCTCGTTTCCACCATCCGAAACACGGGTGGCGGCACGAATCTCTGCCTGTCTGACTGACATCTCTCAGTGGATGTCTGCTCACCACCTGAAGATCAACCCTGACAAGACTGAGCTACTATTCCTTCCAGGAAAGGCTCCCCACCCACGACCTGACTATCACCTTCAACAGCTCTGTGTTGGCCCCTACCCGGACTGCCAGGAACCTCGGGGTGACACTCGACAGTCAACTCTCCTGACGGCCAACATCGCTGCGACGAGCGTTCCTGTAGGTACATGCTGCACAACATCAGGAGAATCGTCCTCTTCTTACTCAGAAGGCGGCGCAGGTTCTGATCCAGGCTCTGGTCATTTCACGCCTCGACTACTGCAACTCCCTCCTGGCTGGTCTACCTGCTAAGGCCATCCGACCCCTGCAGCTCATCCAGAATGCAGCAGCTCGACTGGTCTTCAGCCTCCCGAAATTCACCCACACCACTCCGCTCCTCCGCCTCTCCACTGGTTACCGGTGGCTGCTCGCATCCGCTTCAAAACACTGGTCCTGGCGTAGCGTGCTCTAGACGGATCGGGCCCCGTCTACATCCGGGATATGGTCACACCGTACACCCCGGCACGTTCGCTCCGCTCGGCAACAGCCAATCGTCTAGTGCCTCCTGCACCTCGAGCTAATCACTCGAAATCCAGACTGTTTGCTGTCCTGGCTCCTCAGTGGTGGAACGGGCTCCCCACTGACATCAGGACAGCAGAAAGTCTCTACATCTTCCGTCGGAGACTGAAAACACACCTTTTCCGACTATATCTGGATTAAAACACAGATTAGCACTTCAGTGGCACTTAGATAGCACTTACTTATGGTACTTTTGTAGTTCGACTATGTTGAGGAAATGTTACTTCCTGTATTCTTGTTGTTCTTAGTTTGTACTCTAGGTTGAAATGCACTTATTGTAAGTCGCTTTGGATAAAAGCGTCTGCTAAATGACATGTAATGTAATGTAATGAATGTTCCGGTGACATCATGAATGTTCCGGTGACATCATGAATGTTCAGGTGACATCAGGAATGTTCCGGTGACATCATGAATGTTCAGGTGACATCATGAATGTTCCGGTGACATCATAAATGTTCCGGTGACATCATGAATGTTCCGGTGACATCATAAATGTTCAGGTGACATCATGAATGTTCAGGTGACATCATGAATGTTCCGGTGACATCATAAATGTTCAGGTGACATCATAAATGTTCCGGTGACATCATGAATGTTCCGGTGACATCATGAATGTTCAGGTGACATCACGGATGTTCCGGTGACATCACGAATGTTCCGGTGACATCAAGAATGTTCAGGTGACATTATGAATGTTCCGGTGACATCATGAATGTTCCGGTGACATCATGAATGTTCAGGTGACATCATGAATGTTCCGGTGACATCATGAATGTTCAGGTGTCATCACAAATGTTCAGGTGACATTATGAATGTTCCGGTGACATTATGAATGTTCCGGTGACATCATGAATGTTCTGGTGACATCATGAATGTTCAGGTGACATCATGAATGTTCCGGTGACATCATGAATGTTCAGGTGTCATCACAAATGTTCAGGTGACATCATGAATGTTCCGGTGACATCATGAATGTTCAGGTGACATCATGAATGTTCCGGTGACATCATAAATGTGCCGGTGACATCATGAATGTTCCGGTGACATCATAAATGTTCCGGTGACATCATGAATGTTCCAGTGACATCATAAATGTTCAGGTGACATCATAAATGTTCCGGTGACATCATGCATGTTCAGGTGACATCATGAATGTTCAGGTGACATCATAAATGGTCAGGTGACATCATGAATGTTCCGGTGACATCATAAATGTTCCGGTGACATCACGAATGTTCAGGTGACATCATAAATGTTCCGGTGACATCATAAATGTTCCGGTGACATCATGAATGTTCCGGTGACATCATGAATGTTCAGGTGACATCATGAATGTTCAGATGACATCATGAATGTTCCGGTAACATCATAAATGTTCCGGTGACATCTTGAATGTTCCGGTGACATCATAAATGTTCAGGTGACATCATGAATGTTCCGGTGACATCTTGAATGTTCCGGTGACATCATGAATGTTCCGGTGACATCATGAATGTTCCGGTGACAACAGAAATGTTCAGGTGACATCATAAATGTTCCGGTGACATCATGAATGTTCAGGTGACATCATGAATGTTCTGGTGACATCATAAATGGTCCGGTGACATCATGAATGTTCCGGTGACATCACAAATGTTCCGGTGACATCACAAATGTTCAGGTGACATCATGAATGTTCCGGTGACATCATGAATGTTCAGGTGACATCATGAATGTTCAGGTGACATCATGAATGTTCTGGTGACATCATGAATGTTCAGGTGACATCATGAATGATCCGGTGACATCATAAATGTTCCGGTGACATCATGAATGTTCCGGTGACATCATAACTGTTCCGGTGACATCATGAATGTTCCAGTGACATCATAAATGTTCAGGTGACATCATAAATGTTCCGGTGACATCATGCATGTTCAGGTGACATCATGAATGTTCAGGTGACATCATAAATGGTCCGGTGACATCATGAATGTTCCGGTGACATCATGAATGTTCAGGTGACATCATGAATGTTCAGATGACATCATGAATGTTCCGGTAACATCATAAATGTTCCGGTGACATCTTGAATGTTCCGGTGACATCATAAATGTTCAGGTGACATCATGAATGTTCCGGTGACATCTTGAATGTTCCGGTGACATCATGAATGTTCCGGTGACATCATGAATGTTCCGGTGACAACATAAATGTTCAGGTGACATCATAAATGTTCCGGTGACATCATGAATGTTCAGGTGACATCATGAATGTTCAGGTGACATCATAAATGTTCGGTGACATCATGAATGTTCGGTGACATCACAAATGTTCCGGTGACATCACAAATGTTCCGGTGACATCACGAATGTTCAGGTGACATCATGAATGTTCCGGTGACATCATGAATGTTCAGGTGACATCATGAATGTTCAGGTGACATCATGAATGTTCCGGTGACATCATAAATGTTCCGGTGACATCATGAATGTTCCGGTGACATCATAAATGTTCCGGTGACATCATGAATGTTCCAGTGACATCATAAATGTTCAGGTGACATCATAAATGTTCCGGTGACATCATGCATGTTCAGGTGACATCATGAATGTTCAGGTGACATCATAAATGGTCCGGTGACATCATGAATGTTCCGGTGACATCATAAATGTTCCGGTGACATCACGAATGTTCAGGTGACATCATAAATGTTCCGGTGACATCATGAATGTTCCGGTGACATCATGAATGTTCAGGTGACATCATGAATGTTCCGGTGACATCTTGAATGTTCGGGTGACATCATAAATGTTCCGGTGACATCATGAATGTTCCGGTGACATCATAAATGTTCCGGTGACATCATAAATGTTCCGGTGACATCATGAATGTTCAGGTGACATCATGAATGTTCAGGTGACATCATAAATGCTCCGGTGACATCATGAATGTTCCGGTGACATCATAAATGTTCCGGTGACATCATGAATGTTCAGGTGACATCATGAATGTTCAGGTGACATCATGAATGTTCCGGTGACATCATAAATGTTCTGGTGACATCTTGAATGTTCTGGTGACATCATGAATGTTCCGGTGACATCATGAATGTTCAGGTGACATCAGGAATGTTCCGGTGACATCATAAATGTTCAGGTGACATCATAAATGTTCCGGTGACATCATAAATGTTCAGGTGACATCATAAATGTTCCGGTGACATCATGAATGTTCAGGTGACATCATAAATGGTCCGGTGACATCATGAATGTTCCGGTGACATCATAAATGTACCGGTGACATCATGAATGTTCCAGTGACATCATGAATGTTCAGGTGACATCATGAATGTTCAGGTGACATCATACATGTACCGGTGACATCATGAATGTTCAGGTGACATCATGAATGTTCCGGTGACATCATAAATGTGCCGGTGACATCATGAATGTTCCAGTGACATCATGAATGTTCAGGTGACATCATGAATGTTCAGGTGACATCATGAATGTTCCGGTGACATCATAAATGTTCAGGTGACATCATAAATGTTCCGGTGACATCATGAATGTTCCGGTGACATCATGAATGTTCGGTGACATCATGAATGTTCCGGTGACATCATAAATGTTCAGGTGACATCATGAATGTTCCGGTGACATCATGAATGTTCCGGTGACATCATGAATGTTCAGGTGACATCATAAATGTTCCGGTGACATCATGAATGTTCAGGTGACATCATGAATGTTCAGGTGACATCACGAATGTTCGGTGACATCATGAATGTTCAGGTGACATCATGAATGTTCGACATCACATGAATGTTCAGGTGACATCATGAATGTTCGGTGACATCATAAATGTTCAGGTGACATCATGAATGTTCGGTGACATCATAAATGTTCGGTGACATCATGAATGTTCGGTGACATCATAAATGTTCGGTGACATCATGAATGTTCCGGTGACATCATAAATGTTCAGGTGACATCATGAATGTTCGGTGACATCATAAATGTTCAGGTGACATCATGAATGTTCGGTGACATCATAAATGTTCGGTGACATCATGAATGTTCCGGTGACATCATAAATGTTCGGTGACATCATGAATGTTCAGGTGACATCATAAATGTTCCGGTGACATCATGAATGTTCAGGTGACATCATGAATGTTCAGGTGACATCATGAATGTTCCGGTGACATCATGAATGTTCAGGTGACATCATGAATGTTCCGGTGACATCATGAATGTTCGGTGACATCATGAATGTTCGGTGACATCATAAATGTTCGGTGACATCATGAATGTTCAGGTGACATCATGAATGTTCAGGTGACATCATGAATGTTCACGTGACATCATGAATGTTCGGTGACATCATAAATGTTCGGTGACATCATGAATGTGCCGGTGACATCATGAATGTTCAGGTGACATCATGAATGTTCGGTGACATCATAAATGTTCAGGTGACATCATAAATGTTCGGTGACATCATGAATGTTCGGTGACATCATAAATGTTCGGTGACATCATGAATGTTCAGGTGACATCATAAATGTTCGGTGACATCATGTAATGTTCCGTGACATCATGAATGTTCAGGTGACATCATAAATGTTCGGTGACATCATGAATGTTCGGTGACATCATGAATGTTCAGATAACATCATGAATGTTCCGGTAACATCATAAATGTTCCGGTGACATCTTGAATGTTCCGGTGACATCATAAATGTTCAGGTGACATCATGAATGTTCCGGTGACATCATGAATGTTCCGGTGACATCATAAATGTTCAGGTGACATCATAAATGTTCCGGTGACATCATGAATGTTCAGGTGACATCATGAATGTTCAGGTGACATCATGAATGTTCCGGTGACATCATAAATGTTCAGGTGACATCATAAATGTTCCGGTGACATCATGAATGTTCAGGTGACATCATAAATGGTCCGGTGACATCATGAATGTTCCGGTGACATCATAAATGTTCCGGTGACATCATGAATGTTCAGGTGACATCATGAATGTTCCGGTGACATCATAAATGTTCCGGTGACATCATGAATGTTCCGGTGACATCATGAATGTTCAGGTGACATCATGAATGTTCAGGTGACATCATGAATGTTCAGGTGACATCATGAATGTTCAGGTGACATCATAAATGGTCCGGTGACATCATGAATGTTCCAGTGACATCATGAATGTTCAGGTGACATCATGAATGTTCAGGTGACATCATGAATGTTCCGGTGACAGCATAAATGTTCCGGTGACATCATAAATGTTCAGGTGACATCATAAATGTTCCGGTGACATCATGAATGTTCAGGTGACATCATAAATGTTCCGTGGACATCATGAATGTTCAGGTGACATCATAAATGTTCAGGTGACATCATGAATGTTCAGGTGACATCATAAATGGTCCGGTGACATCATGAATGTTCCGGTGACATCATAAATGTTCCGGTGACATCATGAATGTTCCAGTGACATCATGAATGTTCAGGTGACATCATAAATGTTCCGGTGACATCATGAATGTTCAGGTGACATCATGAATGTTCAGGTGACATCATAAATGTTCGGTGACATCATGAATGTTCGGTGACATCATGAATGTTCAGGTGCCATCATGAATGTTCAGGTGACATCATAAATGTTCCAGCGACATCATGAATGTTCAGGTGACATCATGAATGTTCAGTGACATCATGAATGTTCGGTGACATCATGAATGTTCAGGTGACATCATAAATGTTCGGTGACATCATGAATGTTCAGGTGACATCATGAATGTTCGGTGACATCATGAATGTTCGGTGACATCATGAATGTTCCGGTGACATCATGAATGTTCCGTGACATCATAAATGTTCAGGTGACAACACGAATGTTCCGGTGACATCATGAATGTTCCGGTGACATCAAGAATGTTCAGGTGACATTATGAATGTTCCGGTGACATCATGAATGTTCCGGTGACATCATGAATGTTCAGGTGACATCATAAATGTTCCGGTGACATCATGAATGTTCCAGTGACATCATGAATGTTCAGGTGACATCATGAATGTTCAGGTGACATCATGAATGTTCCGGTGACATCATAAATGTTCAGGTGACATCATAAATGTTCCGGTGACATCATGAATGTTCAGGTGACATCATGAATGTTCAGGTGACATCATAAATGTTCCGGTGACATCATGAATGTTCCGGTGACATCATAAATGTTCCGGTGACATCATGAATGTTCAGGTGACATCATAAATGGTCCGGTGACATCATGAATGTTCCGGTGACATCATAAATGTTCCGGTGACATCATGAATGTTCAGGTGACATCATGAATGTTCAGGTGACATCATAAATGTTCGGTGACATCATGAATGTTCCGGTGACATCATAAATGTTCCGGTGACATCATGAATGTTCCGGTGACATCATGAATGTTCAGGTGACATCATGAATGTTCAGGTGACATCATAAATGTTCCGGTGACATCATGAATGTTCCGGTGACATCATAAATGTTCGGTGACATCATATGTTCGTGACATCATAATGTTCAGGTGACATCATGAATGTTCCGGTGACATCATAAATGTTCCGGTGACATCATGAATGTTCCAGTGACATCATGAATGTTCAGGTGACATCATGAATGTTCAGGTGACATCATGAATGTTCCGGTGACATCATAAATGTTCAGGTGACATCATAAATGTTCAGGTGACATCATGAATGTTCGGTGACATCATAAATGTTCCGGTGACATCATAAATGTTCCGTGACATCATGAATGTTCGGTGACATCATGAATGTTCGGTGACATCATGAATGTTCGGTGACATCATGAATGTTCAGGTGACATCATGAATGTTCAGGTGACATCATAAATGTTCCGGTGACATCATGAATGTTCAGGTGACATCATAAATATTCCAGTGACATCATGAATGTTCAGGTGACATCATGAATGTTCAGGTGACATCATGAATGTTCAGGTGACATCATGAATGTTCCGGTGACATCATGAATGTTCAGGTGACATCATGAATGTTCGGTGACATCATGAATGTTCCGTGACATCATGAATGTTCAGGTGACATCATAAATGTTCAGGTGACATCATAAATGTTCCGTGACATCATGAATGTTCGGTGACATCATGAATGTTCCGTGACATCATAAATGTTCCGTGACATCATGAATGTTCAGTGACATCATGAATGTTCAGGTGACATCAGGAATGTTCCGGTGACATCATAAATGTTCAGGTGACATCATAAATGTTCAGGTGACATCATGAATGTTCAGGTGACATCAGGAATGTTCAGGTGACATCATAAATGGTCCGGTGACATCATGAATGTTCGGTGACATCATAAATGTTCGGTGACATCATGAATGTTCAGGTGACATCATGAATGTTCGGTGACATCATGAATGTTCAGGTGACATCATAAATGTTCGGTGACATCATGAATGTTCGGTGACATCATGAATGTTCAGATAACATCATGAATGTTCCAGGTGACATCATAAATGTTCCGGTGACATCATGAATGTTCCGGTGACATCATAAATGTTCCGGTGACATCATGAATGTTCCGGTGACATCATAAATGTTCAGGTGACATCATAAATGTTCCGGTGACATCATAAATGTTCCGGTGACATCATGAATGTTCCGGTGACATCATGAATGGTCAGGTGACATCATGAATGTTCCGGTGACATCATAAATGTTCCGGTGACATCACGAATGTTCAGGTGACATCATAAATGTTCCGGTGACATCATGAATGTTCCGGTGACATCATGAATGTTCAGATGACATCATGAATGTTCAGATGACATCATGAATGTTCCGGTAACATCATAAATGTTCCGGTGACATCTTGAATGTTCCGGTGACATCATAAATGTTCAGGTGACATCATGAATGTTCTGGTGACATCATGAATGTTCCGGTGACATCTTGAATGTTCCGGTGACATCATGAATGTTCCGGTGACATCATGAATGTTCCGGTGACAACATAAATGTTCAGGTGACATCATAAATGTTCCGGTGACATCATGAATGTTCAGGTGACATCATGAATGTTCAGGTGACATCATAAATGGTCCGGTGACATCATGAATGTTCGGTGACATCACAAATGTTCCGGTGACATCACGAATGTTCAGGTGACATGAATGTTCCGGTGACATCATGAATGTTCAGGTGACATCACGAATGTTCAGGTGACATCATGAATGTTCCGGTGACATCATGAATGTTCCGGTGACATCATGAATGTTCAGATGACATCATGAATGTTCAGATGACATCATGAATGTTCCGGTAACATCATAAATGTTCCGGTGACATCTTGAATGTTCCGGTGACATCATAAATGTTCAGGTGACATCATGAATGTTCCGGTGACATCATGAATGTTCCGGTGACATCTTGAATGTTCCGGTGACATCATGAATGTTCCGGTGACATCATGAATGTTCCGGTGACAACATAAATGTTCAGGTGACATCATAAATGTTCCGGTGACATCATGAATGTTCAGGTGACATCATGAATGTTCAGGTGACATCATAAATGGTCCGGTGACATCATGAATGTTCCGGTGACATCACAAATGTTCCGGTGACATCACGAATGTTCAGGTGACATGAATGTTCCGGTGACATCATGAATGTTCAGGTGACATCACGAATGTTCAGGTGACATCATGAATGTTCCGGTGACATCATGAATGTTCAGGTGACATCATGAATGTTCCGGTGACATCATAAATGTTCCGGTGACATCATGAATGTTCCGGTGACATCATGAATGTTCAGATGACATCATGAATGTTCAGATGACATCATGAATGTTCAGGTGACATCATAAATGTTCCGGTGACATCATGAATGTTCCGGTGACATCATGAATGTTCAGATGACATCATGAATGTTCAGATGACATCATGAATGTTCCGGTAACATCATAAATGTTCCGGTGACATCTTGAATGTTCCGGTGACATCATAAATGTTCAGGTGACATCATGAATGTTCTGGTGACATCATGAATGTTCCGGTGACATCTTGAATGTTCCGGTGACATCATGAATGTTCGGTGACATCATGAATGTTCGGTGACATCATAAATGTTCAGGTGACATCATAAATGTTCGGTGACATCATGAATGTTCAGGTGACATCATGAATGTTCGGTGACATCATGAATGTTCGGTGACATCATGAATGTTCGGTGACATCATGAATGTTCAGGTGACATCATGAATGTTCAGGTGACATCATGAATGTTCCAGTGACATCATGAATGTTCAGGTGACATCATGAATGTTCAGGTGACATCATGAATGTTCCGGTGACATCATGAATGTTCAGGTGACATCATGAATGTTCCGGTGACATCATAAATGTTCCGGTGACATCATGAATGTTCCGGTGACATCATGAATGTTCAGGTGACATCATGAATGTTCAGATGACATCATAAATGTTCCGGTGACATCTTGAATGTTCCGGTGACATCATAAATGTTCAGGTGACATCATGAATGTTCCGGTGACATCTTGAATGTTCCGGTGACATCATGAATGTTCCGGTGACATCATGAATGTTCCGGTGACAACATAAATGTTCAGGTGACATCATAAATGTTCCGGTGACATCATGAATGTTCAGGTGACATCATGAATGTTCAGGTGACATCATAAATGGTCCGGTGACATCATGAATGTTCCGGTGACATCACAAATGTTCCGGTGACATCACGAATGTTCAGGTGACATCATGAATGTTCCGGTGACATCACAAATGTTCCGGTGACATCACGAATGTTCAGGTGACATCATGAATGTTCCGGTGACATCATGAATGTTCAGGTGACATCACAAATGTTCAGGTGACATCATGAATGTTCCGGTGACATCATGAATGTTCAGGTGACATCATGAATGTTCCGGTGACATCATAAATGTTCCGGTGACATCATAAATGTTCCGGTGACATCATGAATGTTCTAGTGACATCATAAATGTTCAGGTGACATCATAAATGTTCCGGTGACATCATGAATGTTCAGGTGACATCATGAATGTTCAGGTGACATCATAAATGTTCCGGTGACATCATGAATGTTCCGGTGACATCATAAATGTTCCGGTGACATCATAAATGTTCCGGTGACATCATGAATGTTCAGGTGACATCATGAATGTTCAGGTGACATCAGGAATGTTCCGGTGACATCATAAATGTTCCGGTGACATCATGAATGTTCCGGTGACATCATAAATGTTCCGGTGACATCATGAATGTTCCAGTGACATCATGAATGTTCAGGTGACATCATGAATGTTCAGGTGACATCATGAATGTTCCGGTGACATCATAAATGTTCAGGTGACATCATAAATGTTCCGGTGACATCATGAATGTTCCAGTGACATCATGAATGTTCAGGTGACATCATGAATGTTCAGGTGACATCATAAATGTTCAGGTGACATCATAAATGTTCGGTGACATCATGAATGTTCGGTGACATCATGAATGTTCAGGTGACATCATGAATGTTCCGGTGACATCATGAATGTTCGGTGACATCATAAGGTGACATCATAAATGTTCGGTGACATCATGAATGTTCAGGTGACATCATGAATGTTCAGGTGACATCATAAATGTTCGGTGACATCATGAATGTTCGGTGACATCATGAATGTTCCGTGACATCATGAATGTTCGGTGACATCATGAATGTTCAGGTGACATCATGAATGTTCGGTGACATCATAAATGTTCTGACATCATAAATGTTCCGGTGACATCATAAATGTTCGGTGACATCATGAATGTTCAGGTGACATCATGAATGTTCCGGTGACATCATGAATGTTCCGGTGACATCATAAATGTTCCGGTGACATCATGAATGTTCCAGTGACATCATGAATGTTCAGGTGACATCATGAATGTTCAGGTGACATCATGAATGTTCCGGTGACATCAGGAATGTTCCGGTGACATCATAAATGTTCCGGTGACATCATGAATGTTCAGGTGACATCATGAATGTTCAGGTGACATCAGGAATGTTCCGGTGACATCATAAATGTTCAGGTGACATCATGAATGTTCAGGTGACATCATAAATGTTCCGGTGACATCATGAATGTTCAGGTGACATCATAAATGTTCCGGTGACATCATGAATGTTCCGGTGACATCATGAATGTTCCGGTGACATCATGAATGTTCCGGTGACATCATGAATGTTCAGGTGACATCATGAATGTTCCGGTGACATCATGAATGTTCCAGTGACATCATAAATGTTCAGGTGACATCATAAATGTTCCGGTGACATCATGAATGTTCAGGTGACATCATGAATGTTCAGGTGACATCATAAATGGTCAGGTGACATCATGAATGTTCCGGTGACATCATAAATGTTCCGGTGACATCACGAATGTTCAGGTGACATCATAAATGTTCCGGTGACATCATGAATGTTCCGGTGACATCATAAATGTTCAGGTGACATCATGAATGTTCCGGTGACATCATGAATGTTCCGGTGACATCATGAATGTTCCGGTGACATCATAAATGTTCGGTGACATCATGAATGTTCGGTGACATCCATGAATGTTCCGTGACATCATAAATGTTCCGGTGACATCATGAATGTTCAGTGACATCATGAATGTTCAGGTGACATCATAAATGTTCGGTGACATCATGAATGTTCGGTGACATCATAAATGTTCGGTGACATCATGAATGTTCCAGTGACATCATGAATGTTCAGGTGACATCATGAATGTTCAGGTGACATCATGAATGTTCCGGTGACATCATAAATGTTCTGGTGACATCTTGAATGTTCCGGTGACATCATGAATGTTCCGGTGACATCATGAATGTTCAGCTGACATCAGGAATGTTCCGGTGACATCATAAATGTTCAGGTGACATCATGAATGTTCAGGTGACATCATGAATGTTCAGGTGACATCAGGAATGTTCCGGTGACATCATAAATGTTCAGGTGACATCATAAATGTTCCGGTGACATCATGAATGTTCCGGTGACATCATAAATGTTCCGGTGACATCATGAATGTTCCGGTGACATCATAAATGTTCAGGTGACATCATAAATGTTCCGGTGACATCATGAATGTTCAGGTGACATCATAAATGTTCAGGTGACATCATGAATGTTCCGGTGACATCATAAATGTTCGGTGACATCATGAATGTTCCGGTGACATCATAAATGTTCAGGTGACATCATAAATGTTCCGGTGACATCATGAATGTTCAGGTGACATCATAAATGTTCAGGTGACATCATAAATGGTCCGGTGACATCATGAATGTTCCGGTGACATCATAAATGTTCCGGTGACATCATGAATGTTCAGGTGACATCATGAATGTTCCGGTGACATCATAAATGTTCTGTTCCGGTGACATCATAAATGTTCAGGTGACATCATGAATGTTCCGGTGACATCATAAATGTTCAGGTGACATCATACATGTTCCGGTGACATCATGAATGTTCCGGTGACATCATGACCCGAGCGAAGTCACTGCCTTTGGCCAGAAACAGATTGAACTTCTTTATCTCTTAAATATTCGTGCAAATTTTTTTTTGTTTCAACATCTGATGACATCATCCAGACTCAGGTACCAGAACACTAAAAGATCAAAACAAGCAAGAAGCAGAAAGATGAACTCTTTAAACTCTTTAAACTTAAAGCTGGACGGACTGTCAGTTATTTATATCGTAGAGCGGCTAAGACGTTGACTTATGTGACGTAACGAGTCTTTGGAAAAGCACAACATACATTTTATGCATTCTTATTATTATTATTAAATCTAAACTTTTCAACTTTTTGGTGATTTTAGATTCATTGATTTTCTTATTTCTTCTGACCTGAATAAATGAAATAACTTTCCAGATGTCGTCAGCTCCGACTCCTCCAAACTTCTTTAAGCACGTGAAGATTATTCGTGACGTGTCTTAAAACATATTTGGGGGGGGGGAAACAAACAACAACAAGGTTCCTGAAGATGAAGAGCTGGTGGTAAGTGGGTCACCTCTACGAGTCGTTACGTCTTCATGAGAGGAGGGAGGTGATTTACATGTGGAGCCCCCCCCCCTCCCCCCCTACACACACACACACACACACACACACACACACACACACACACACACACACACACACACACACACACACACACCACCTCCTCCTCAGTACACATGAAAAGCTCGGGCGGTAAACGGGCGTCCTGTTTTTTGCCGGGGCTGAATGTGCGTCTCTCCCCTGTGCCCCCCCCCCATTCAGCGCTCTCAGAGGACACGCCTCCTTTTGTCGCCGCTCAGAGGAGTTAAATCGTATATAAAACAAATTAATTGCCCCTGTTAGATCACTCAAGCACTCACCCGGGGGAACATGTGCTTATCACACACACACACACACACACACGCACGCACACACACACACACACACACACACACACACACACACACACACACACACACACACACACACACACACACACACACACACACACACACACACACACACACACTAGCGTTCCTGTGCTTGCCAGCTTCAACCCTCTGTGGAATTAGTGTAGCAGGAGGGTTGGGTGGGGGGGGGGGCTACTCCTCTCCATCTGTTGGTGTCCCTGGAGTCCTGCCTCCGCTTTAATTACGTACACCCGTCCCGTACCGGCGCTCCATCTGTCCCCACCCGACTCAAACGGACCCGATAAGGCAGATAGAGACCCCACTGATTAGAGACCCCCCCCCCCCCCCCCCGGTGGGGTTTATGGGGCCAATCGGCTCTTTAGAGGCAGTACAGTGGCGATGGGAGCCTTTACAGCCGGCCCGGGGCGGTCCTCATTCAACCGGTTACTGTAGAGGTCACAACCTCTTTGTGGCCTCGACCCACCGGCCTGCTGTAGCCTGGCGTGTGTGTGTGTTTAAGAGTGTCTGTGTGTGTGCGTTTAACAGACTCATTGTGTGTGGTTACGTAGAGGAGGTGTGTCTGTTTGTGCAGATAAAAGATTTTACATGCAACACATGTCGGGCGGTGTAAAGTTTATTCTTCTGGGTCGTGGTGGAACCTCCATCACTCAACTTTATTGGTTTGATTCAGTTCAGAGTAAAAAAACTAAAAAGAGTTCAAAGTTCAATAATTTCTCCCAATTTGCCTTCGAGAACACCTTCTACTACATTAATAGTTAAATTAATTCAACTCTAAGAAGTCGAGGCTCCGGCCCTTTAAGAAGTCGAGGCTCCGGCCCTTTAAGAAGTCGATTCTCCGGCCCTTTAACCCTCCTGTTACCTTTAGGGTCAATTTGACCCTATTCAATGTTTAATGACGGTGTTCTTTGGGGTCAATTTGACCCCAGGCTGCTTTTCACTGTGTCTAACATATAATAAATATCAACTTTTTAATATATTTAAAGGGCTATTTAGGTAGTCAATAAACAAACATAAAGTACCTCACACTTAAACTTGGAAAACAATATTAATTCTAATAATTTTCTGGAGGTTTTAATTGCTGGGGTCAAATTGACCCCGAGGGTAAAATATGTCAGGAAATATAAAGGTAACAGGAGGGTTAAACATTGAATGGGGTCAAATTGACCCTAAGGCAACAGGAGGGTTAAGAAGTCGAGGCTGCGGCCCTTTAAGAAGTCGATGATCCGGCCCTTTAAGAAGTCGATGATCCGGCCCTTTAAGAAGTTGATGATCCGGCCCTTTAAGAAGTCGATGATCCGGCCCTTTAGAAGTCGATACTCCGGCCCTTTAAGAAGTCGATGATCTGGGCCTTTAAGAAGTCGATGCTCCGGCCCTTTAAGAAGTCGATGATCCGGCCCTTTAAGAAGTCGATGATCCGGGCCTTTAAGAAGTCGATGCTCCGGCCCTTTAAGAAGTCGAGGCCCCGGCCCTTTAAGAAGTCGAGGCTCCGGCCCTTTAAGAAGTCGAGGCCCCGGCCCTTTAAGAAGTCGAGGCTCCGGCCCTTTAAGAAGTCGAGGCTCCGGCCCTTTAAGAAGTCATGTGTGTGTGTGTGAGGGGGGGGGGGGGGGGGCGCGGTGGCCCCCAGCAGGACTAAACAAACTCCTCAGCAATGCAAAGGGATGTAAATACCATACATGTAGTGTGTGTGTGTGTGTGTGCGATCACAGTGAATAGATCGGCCCCAGGGGGGGCTAACGTACCCCTGTAATCAGCTGACCTCAGAGCAGTGTGTGTGTGTGTGCAAGTGTGTGTGTGATGTGTGTGTGTGTGTGTGTGTGTGTGTGTGTGTGTGTGTGGCCTCAGGGTGTTTATCAAAGACATTCTTCCTCCTCGACCCTCTGAGTCACAACGACATCATGAAGTGGATGAATATGTGGAGTCACTCTCACTGAGGAGGCGGAGCCAGAGGAGCCGTCCATCGATACCGCCGGTGAAGCCCCGCCCCCTTTCAGGAACTTCAACAGGAACCAGCGGTGAAGGTGTGTACAGGTACATTCCTGAGCTGCTCTTCTTCTTCTTCTCCTCCTCCTCCTCCTCTTTCTTTGTATGTGAGGGCCGTTTAAGAAGTGACACAATGAGGAAACAATGTGAGGAACAGTAGCCGCTCTGAGGATTAGACGAGAGGTCAAAGGTCAATGTGTCCTTTTTGTTGCTTTAAGGCCCGACATGTGGAGGAGGAGTGTGTGTGTGCGTGTGTGTGTGTGTGTGCGTGAAGATGTCACATAAATATTCCACCTTAAACACGAGGAATGTGAACTATGTGTTTCAGTCCAATGAAACTTTAAAATGAATAAAATCTGATCTTTGTTAGTTTGGTGGAAACATAAAAAAAAAAGGTTTTAATATGCAAATTGTAATAATCCAGTAAAAACAACAACATAACTCCTCATCCTGATAACTTCTGAAAATAACAACGACATTGTTCCACTTCCTCAATGATTATGATTATTATGATTATTATAATAATAATTATGATTATTATTATGATGAGTATTATTATTATAATAGTTATGATTATCATTATGATTATGATTATGCTTATTATTATTATAATCTTGTGTATTTAAGGTGAAGTCATCCAGTATTTCCAAGAAAACCAGCAAAAATTATAAAAATCTTTTAAAACACTAAACAGAGTAGACTTTATTTTATATTTATATTTATTGTTTATAATTTATAACGTAATTTTTTTTTTTAAATGTAATATTTCTACATAAAAAATAATCTGTGTCATGAGTTTACTTATTTTCTATCTTTAATTTGATAATTGTTGAACTTTTTTCTGGGCAAATGTTTCCCTCCGGCTTCATATTCACGGCTGATGCATTGTGGGTAATGCTAGTGGTAATAAACATAAAATAATTGTGTTTTAAAGTCGACCCGAACAGAGCGTTTTATTTAAGAAAGATGAGGAAGTGGACTTAAAAAAAGGAAAGAAGAAGGAATAAAATAAAAATGAAATGAAATACATTATTTAGGTCTGAATATTCTCCTGAGCTTTAAACGAGAGAACGCCCCCCCCCCCCCCCCTGGAAGCACCGGCCCGGATAATTACTCCTAAAATCAAATGCAAAAAAAAATCCCAACAAACAATCTCTTTCCCAGACCCCCCCCCCCCCCCCCGCCGTCCATCAGACCTCCAACACGCTAAGAGCTTCCCAACTTCCTTCCTCCCCCCCCCCCATAATGAGCGTGATTATCAATCCAAACAATAGTTGCAATAATTGCAGCATTAAAGAGGTTTTCGCCGTCTCACTTCCTGTCTGGGGATGACTTCCTGCTTCCCCTCTGGAGCGAGTGGGAGAGTGCAGGAAGGGGCGGGGCCTAAAGAGCTAATGTGCTAACGAGGTTTTGGTAATGCACCATGACTTAATGACATTACGTCATCGAGGCCTTATCGCGCCGCGGTGCATTCAGGGACCTCTTAGCAAATGGAACAAACAGCTCGGTGTCTTATGTCACGAAAAAGAGTAGATTCTCACTAAAGTCCTCACTAGAGTCCTCACTAGAGTCCTTACTAGAGTCCTCACTAGAGTCCTCACTAGAGTCCTCACTAAAGTCCTCACTAGAGTCCTCACTAGAGTCCTTACTAGAGTCCTCACTAGAGTCCTCACTGAAGTCCTCACTAGAGTCCCCACTAGAGTCCCCACTAGAGTCCCCACTAGAGTCCTCACTGAAGTCCGCACTAGAGTCCTCACTAGAGTCCTCACTAGAGTCCTCACTGAAGTCCTCACTAGAGTCCTCACTGAAGGCCTCACTAGAGTCCTCACTCGAGTCCTCACTAGAGTCCTCACTGAAGTACTCACTAGAGTCCTCACTCGAGTCCTCACTAGAGTCCTCACTGAAGTCCTCACTAGAGTCCTCACTGAAGTCCTCACTAGAGTCCTCACTAGAGTCCTCACTGAAGTCCCCACTAGAGTCCTCACTAGAGTGCTCACTGAAGTCCTCACTAGAGTCCTCACTGAAGTCCTCACTAGAGTCCTCACTAGAGTCCTCACTGAAGGCCTCACTAGAGTCCTCACTGAAGTCCTCACTGAAGGCCTCACTAGAGTCCTCACTCGAGTCCTCACTAGAGTCCTCACTGAAGTCCTCACTAGAGTCCTCACTAGAGTCCTCACTGAAGTCCTCACTAGAGTCCTCACTAGAGTCGTCACTAGAGTCCTCACTGAAGTCCTCACTAGAGTCCTCACTGAAGTCCTCACTAGAGTCCTCACTAGAGTCCTCACTGAAGTCCCCACTAGAGTCCTCACTGAAGTCCTCACTAGAGTCCTCACTGAAGTCCTCACTAGAGTCCTCACTAGAGTCCTCACTGAAGTCCTCACTAGAGTCCTCACTGAAGTCCTCACTAGAGTCCCCACTAGAGTCCTCACTAGAGTCCTCACTGAAGTCCTCACTGAAGGCCTCACTAGAGTCCTCACTCGAGTCCTCACTAGAGTCCTCACTGAAGTCCTCACTGAAGGCCTCACTAGAGTCCTCACTCGAGTCCTCACTAGAGTCCTCACTAAAGTCCTCACTAGAGTCCCCACTAGAGTCCTCACTAGAGTCCTCACTAGAGTCCTCACTGAAGTCCTCACTAGAGTCCCCACTAGAGTCCTCACTAGAGTCCTCACTAAAGTCCTCACTGAAGTCCTCACTAGAGTCCTCACTAGAGTCCTCACTGAAGTCCCCACTAGAGTCCTCACTAGAGTGCTCACTGAAGTCCTCACTAGAGTCCTCACTGAAGTCCTCACTAGAGTCCTCACTAGAGTCCTCACTGAAGTCCTCACTAGAGTCCTCACTGAAGGCCTCACTAGAGTCCTCACTAGAGTCCTCACTAGAGTCCTCACTGAAGTCCTCACTAGAGTCCTCACTGAAGGCCTCACTAGAGTCCTCACTCGAGTCCTCACTAGAGTCCTCACTAGAGTCCTCACTCGAGTCCTCACTAGAGTCCTCACTGAAGTCCTCACTGAAGTCCTCACTAGAGTCCTCACTAGAGTCCTCACTGAAGGCCTCACTAGAGTCCTCACTCGAGTCCTCACTAGAGTCCTCACTGAAGTCCTCACTAGAGTCCTCACTCGAGTCCTCACTAGAGTCCTCACTGAAGTCCTCACTAGAGTCCTCACTGAAGTCCTCACTAGAGTCCTCACTAGAGTCCTCACTGAAGTCCCCACTAGAGTCCTCACTAGAGTCCTCACTAGAGTCCTCACTGAAGTCCTCACTAGAGTCCTCACTGAAGTCCTCACTAGAGTCCTCACTAGACTAGAGTCCTCACTAGAGTTCCTTAAAGCACCCTAAACAGGTTCTTTAAGGAACCATATCTGGTTCCACAAAGAACCTTAAAACTTGAGGAACCCTGTGGTTCCTCGAGGAACCCTGTGGTTTCTTAAGGAACCCTGTGGTTCCCTTCACAGCTCCAGACGGAGTGGGAGGTGTCTCCCGTGTCGTTGCCATAGCGACCGGGTCGACAGCCAACCTCAAACCTCACGGAGAAGAATGCTAACGACAACAAACAGTAGCTCGCGGGGGAATGAGGAAGTCGTCACACAGGAAGCAACCGACGCCGGAGCTGATTGTGCTGTTGTATCGCCCCCCCCTCTCCCCCCCCCCCCCTCTCGAGTACGCCATGCCAAAATACGCAGCGTGGTTGGCGCTACGTAGGAGGAGAACCATGTTCCATGTTTGATCACCTAATCCTGTAATTAGAGGGTGTGATAGAGGGGCAGGGGTGAGGGGAGGGGGGGGGGGGGGGGTTGAATCACACAAGTGGACCGTGGGCGGGCTGCATGATTGTAGCCACCTCGCCAAGACACCCACACCTCAGATCATTGAACTTAATTGCATCACATCTGTCGGTGTCTCCATCTTTAGACCTCAGTGTCTCCATCTTTAGACCTCAGTGTCTCCATCTTTAGACCTCAGTGTCTCCATCTTTAGACCTCAGTGTCTCCATCTTTAGGCCTCAGTGTCTCCATCTTTGAACCTCAGTGTCTCCATCTTAGCCTCAGTGTCTCCATCTTTAGACCTCAGTGTCTCCATCTTTAGACCTCAGTGTCTCCATCTTTAGGCCTCAGTGTCTCCATCTTTAGACCTCAGTGTCTCCATCTTTAGGCCTCAGTGTCTCCATCTTTAGACCTCAGTGTCTCCATCTTTAGGCCTCAGTGTCTCCATCTTTAGACCTCAGTGTCTCCATCTTTAGGCCTCAGTGTCTCCATCTTTAGGCCTCAGTGTCTCCATCTTTAGACCTCAGTGTCTCCATCTTTAGGCCTCAGTGTCTCCATCTTTAGGCCTCAGTGTCTCCATCTTTAGGCCTCAGTGTCTCCATCTTTAGACCTCAGTGTCTCCATCTTTAGACCTCAGTGTCTCCATCTTTAGGCCTCAGTGTCTCCATCTTTAGACCTCAGTGTCTCCATCTTTAGACCTCAGTGTCTCCATCTTTAGACCTCAGTGTCTCCATCTTTAGGCCTCAGTGTCTCCATCTTTAGACCTCAGTGTCTCCATCTTTAGACCTCAGTGTCTCCATCTTTAGGCCTCAGTGTCTCCATCTTTAGGCCTCAGTGTCTCCATCTTTAGGCCTCAGTGTCTCCATCTTTAGGCCTCAGTGTCTCCATCTTTAGACCTCAGTGTCTCCATCTTTAGACCTCAGTGTCTCCATCTTTAGGCCTCAGTGTCTCCATCTTTAGGCCTCAGTGTCTCCATCTTTAGGCCTCAGTGTCTCCATCTTTAGGCCTCAGTGTCTCCATCTTTAGACCTCAGTGTCTCCATCTTTAGGCCTCAGTGTCTCCATCTTTCTGTCAGAGAGTACAGAAACCCACTCACAGCTTTGGCCACACGCTTGATCTTGTTCTTACTTATGGCGTTGACATTGAGCATTTGAACGTCTTCCCACAGAATCCTCTTCTGTCAGACCACAACCTCATAACTTTTGAATTTATACTACCGGAGTGTACTCCGTTAGTCAAAAGTTTCTACACTAGATGTCTAACTGATAGTGCTGTAGCTAAATTTAAAGAAGCGATTCCTTCTGTATTTGATTCGATACCACGTCTCAATATAACAGAGGACTCCTGGTCTAACTTTAGTCCGTCCCAGATTGATCATCTTGTTGACAGTGCCATAGGCTCTCTGAGAATGACACTGGACTCGATAGCCCCTCTGAAGAAGAAGACAGTGAGGAAGAGGAGGTTTGCTCCATGGTATAACCCTCAGACCCGCAAACTGAAGCAAACGTCACAAAAGCTTGAACGCATATGGCGTTCAACTAATCTCGAAGAATCCCGCTTAGTTTGGCGAGATGGTCTTAAAACATATAAGAAGGCCCTCCGTAATGCCAGAGCAGCCTATTACTCATCAATAATAGAAAAAAATAAAAACCCCAGGTTTCTCTTCAGCACTGTAGCCAGGCTGACAGAGAGTCACAGCTCTGTGGAGCCGAGCATTCCTATAAACCTTAGTGGTAATGACTTTATGAACTTCTTTAATGAAAAGATTTTAACTATTAGGGACAAGATTAATAATCTCTTGCCCATAACCAGTGCCAATCTGTCCTCAAGTGGAATGGCCTTGAAACCGCTGTATGCCCTGGTGTATATTTGGAGGATTTTCTCCTATCAACCGTGACCAATTATTTTCAACGGTTTCTACTTGAACACGTCTACCTGTCTCTTGGACCCCATCCGGAGGCTGCTTAAAGACGTTTTGCCTTTAATTGGCGGCTCTCTATTAGATATTATCAATGTGTCTCTGCTAACAGGCCACGTACCACACTCCTTCAAGGTGGCTGTTATTAAACCTCTCCTGAAGAAGCCGCTCTGGATCCAGAGGTGTTGGCTAACTACAGACCGATCTCTAACCTCCCTTCCTCTCCAAGATCCTTGAGAAAGTGGTCGCAAATCAGTTGTGCGACTTTCTACATCATAATAGTTTATTTGAGAAATTTCAATCAGGATTTAGAAAACACCACAGCACCGAGACGGCACTGGTGAAAATTACAAATGACCTCCTAATGGCAGCAGATAAAGGACTCCTCTCTGTCCTGGTCTTGTTAGACCTTAGTGCTGATAGAGACTCCTCTCTGTCCTGGTCTTGTTAGACCTTAGTGCTGCATTCGACACCATTGACCATGACATCCTGTTACAGAGACTGGAGCAGTCGATTGGCATTTCAGGCACGGCACTAATTTGGTTTAAATCCTATTTATCAGATCGATCTCAGTTTGTATTTGTAAACGATGACGCCTCGATAACCACCAACGTTAATCACGGAGTTCCACAAGGTTCTGTGCTTGGACCAATTTTATTTACCTTATACATGCTTCCTTTGGGTAATATTATCAGGAAACACTCCATAAACTTTCATTGTTATGCAGATGACACTCAACTATATTTATCGATAAAACCAGAGGAGAGCAACCAACTCTGTAAAATTCAAGCATGTCTTAAAGACATAAAACATGGATGACCTGCAACTTCTTGATGTTAAACTCAGACAAAACCAAGTAATTTTAATCGGCCCTGAGCACCTCAGAGATCAATTATCTGGTGATGTGGATTCTGTAGGCATTGCCCTGGCATCCAACACCACTGTAAAGAATCTTGGCGTTATCTTTGATCGGGACTTGTCCTTTAACTCCCACGTAAAGCAAATCTCAAGGACTGCATTCTTTCATCTACGTAATATTTCAAAATCAGGCACATCTTGTCTCAAAAGATGCAGAAAAATTGGTTCACGCGTTCGTTACTTGAGACTGGATTACTGCAACTCCTTATTAGCAGGCTGCTCTAATAAATCTCTTAGGTCCCTCCAGTTGATCCAGAATGCTGCAGCTCGTGTTCTCACTAAAACTAAGAAAAGAGATCACATCACTCCTGCACTAGCTGCTCTGCACTGGCTCCCAGTAAAATCAAGAATCACTTTTAAAATTCTTCTCTTAACCTACAAAGCCTTGATTGGTGATGCTCCATCATATCTTAAGGAGCTTGTACCATATTGCCCCACTAGAGAGCTACGCTCACTAAATGCGGGACTACTTGTAGTTCCTAGAGTCTTAAAAAGTAGAATGGGAGCCAGAGCCTTTAGTTATCAAGCTCCTCTTTTATGGAACCAGCTTCCAATTTCAGTCCGGGAGGCAGACACAGTCACCTCGTTTAAGTAGACTTAAGACCTTCCTCTTTGACAGAGCTTATAGTTAGGGCTGAATCAGGTTTGCCCTGGTCCAGCCCCTTGATATGCTGCTATAGGCTTATAGCTGCCGGGGACGTTTTAGGATGCACTGAGTACCTATCTCCTCTTTTTTCTCCTTAAGGATGAATTTTCATCTCTCAATCACGTTACTAACTCTGCTTTCTCCCGGAAGTCCTTTTGACTTTCGTCTCATGGGGTCATCGGACCCTATGAGGCGGCATAGATCCTATCTGCCTGATGGATCGTCTGGGTCGTGGAATTCCTGCTCATGACTACGCCACTGTCCTGTTGAGACTCCGCCCACTCCTCCTCCCCACCGCCATCTGCCTGATGGATCGTGGGTCTCCATCGTGGAATATGCCTACTATGAACTATTCATACACTCTGTCATATTCATTGAATGTATTTTAACTCTAAATCTGTCCTTCTGTACACATTACATCTATTGCATCTGTCCATCCTAGGAGAGGGATCCTCCTCTGTTGCTCTCCTGCAGGTTTCTTCCCTTTTTTTCCCCTGAAGGGTTATTTGGGAGTTTTTCCTGGTCCGATGTGAGGTTTTGGGGCAGGGATGTCTATGTGTACAGATTGTAAAGCACTCCGAGACTAATTTGTAATTTGTGAAATTATGGGCTATACAAATAAACTGAATTGAATTGAATCTTTAGGCCTCAGTGTCTCCATCTTTAGGCCTCAGTGTCTCCATCTTTAGACCTCAGTGTCTCCATCTTTAGACCTCAGTGTCTCCATTTTTAGGCCTCAGTGTCTCCATCTTTAGACCTCAGTGTCTCCATCTTTAGGCCTCAGTGTCTCCATCTTTAGGCCTCAGTGTCTCCATCTTTAGACCTCAGTGTCTCCATCTTTAGGCCTCAGTGTCTCCATCTTTAGACCTCAGTGTCTCCATCTTTAGACCTCAGTGTCTCCATCTTTAGGCCTCAGTGTCTCCATCTTTAGGCCTCAGTGTCTCCATCTTTAGGCCTCAGTGTCTCCATCTTTAGACCTCAGTGTCTCCATCTTTAGACCTCAGTGTCTCCATCTTTAGACCTCAGTGTCTCCATCTTTAGGCCTCAGTGTCTCCATCTTTAGACCTCAGTGTCTCCATCTTTAGGCCTCAGTGTCTCCATCTTTAGGCCTCAGTGTCTCCATCTTTATGCCTCAGTGTCTCCATCTTTAGACCTCAGTGTCTCCATCTTTAGGCCTCAGTGTCTCCATCTTTAGACCTCAGTGTTTCCATCTTTAGACCTCAGTGTCTCCATCTTTAGGCCTCAGTGTCTCCATCTTTAGACCTCAGTGTCTCCATCTTTAGGCCTCAGTGTCTCCATCTTTAGGCCTCAGTGTCTCCATCTTTAGGCCTCAGTGTCTCCATCTTTAGGCCTCAGTGTCTCCATCTTTAGACCTCAGTGTCTCCATCTTTAAGCCTCAGTGTCTCCATCTTTAGGCCTCAGTGTCTCCATCTTTAGGCCTCAGTGTCTCCATCTTTAGACCTCAGTGTCTCCATCTTTAAGCCTCAGTGTCTCCATCTTTAGGCCTCAGTGTCTCCATCTTTAGGCCTCAGTGTCTCCATCTTTAGACCTCAGTGTCTCCATCTTTAGACCTCAGTGTCTCCATCTTTAGGCCTCAGTGTCTCCATCTTTAGGCCTCAGTGTCTCCATCTTTAGGCCTCAGTGTCTCCATCTTTAGACCTCAGTGTCTCCATCTTTAGACCTCAGTGTCTCCATCTTTAGGCCTCAGTGTCTCCATCTTTAGGCCTCAGTGTCTCCATCTTTAGACCTCAGTGTCTCCATCTTTAGGCCTCAGTGTCTCCATCTTTAGGCCTCAGTGTCTCCATCTTTAGGCCTCAGTGTCTCCATCTTTAGACCTCAGTGTCTCCATCTTTAGACCTCAGTGTCTCCATCTTTAGGCCTCAGTGTCTCCATCTTTAGACCTCAGTGTCTCCATCTTTAGGCCTCAGTGTCTCCATCTTTAGAGCTCAGCGTCTCCATCTTTAGGCCTCAGTGTCTCCATCTTTAGACCTCAGTGTCTCCATCTTTAGGCCTCAGTGTCTCCATCTTTAGACCTCAGTGTCTACATCTTTAGACCTCAGTGTCTCCATCTTTAGACCTCAGTTTCTCCATCTTTAGACCTCAGTGTCTCGATCTTTAGGCCTCAGTGTCTCCATCTTTAGGCCTCAGTGTCTCCATCTTTAGACCTCAGTGTCTCCATCTTTAGGCCTCAGTGTCTCCATCTTTAGGCCTCAGTGTCTCCATCTTTAGACCTCAGTGTCTCCATCTTTAGACCTCAGTGTCTCCATCTTTAGACCTCAGTGTTTCCATCTTTAGACCTCAGTGTCTCCATCTTTAGACCTCAGTGTCTCCATCTTTAGACCTCAGTGTCTCCATCTTTAGACCTCAGTGTCTCTATCTTTAGGCCTCAGTGTCTCCATCTTTAGACCTCAGTGTCTCCATCTTTAGACCTCAGTGTCTCCATCTTTAGACCTCAGTGTCTCCATCTTTAGGCCTCAGTGTCTCCATCTTTAGGCCTCAGTGTCTCCATCTTTAGGCCTCAGTGTCTCCATCTTTAGGCCTCAGTGTCTCCATCTTTAGACCTCAGTGTCTCCATCTTTAGTCCTCAGTGTCTCCATCTTTAGACCTCAGTGTCTCCATCTTTAGGCCTCAGTGTCTCCATCTTTAGGCCTCAGTGTCTCCATCTTTAGACCTCAGTGTCTCCATCTTTAGGCCTCAGTGTCTCCATCTTTAGACCTCAGTGTCTCCATCTTTAGACCTCAGTGTCTCCATCTTTAGACCTCAGTGTCTCCATCTTTAGACCTCAGTGTCTCCATCTTTAGGCGTCAGTGTCTCCATCTTTAGACCTCAGTGTCTCCATCTTTAGGCCTCAGTGTCTCCATCTTTAGACCTCAGTGTCTCCATCTTTAGGCCTCAGTGTCTCCATCTTTAGACCTCAGTGTCTCCATCTTTAGACCTCAGAGTCTCCATCTTTAGACCTCAGTGTCTCCATCTTTAGACCTCAGTGTCTCCATCTTTAGACCTCAGTGTCTCCATCTTTAGGCCTCAGTGTCTCCATCTTTAGGCCTCAGTGTCTCCATCTTTAGACCTCAGTGTCTCCATCTTTAGACCTCAGTGTCTCCATCTTTAGACCTCAGTGTCTCCATCTTTAGACCTCAGTGTCTCCATCTTTAGATCTCAGTGTCTCCATCTTTAGGCCTCAGTGTCTCCATCTTTAGACCTCAGTGTTTCCATCTTTAGGCCTCAGTGTCTCCATCTTTAGACCTCAGTGTCTCCATCTTTAGGCCTCAGTGTCTCCATCTTTAGACCTCAGTGTCTCCATCTTTAGGCCTCAGTGTCTCCATCTTTAGACCTCAGTGTCTCCATCTTTAGACCTCAGTGTCTCCATCTTTAGGCCTCAGTGTCTCCATCTTTAGACCTCAGTGTCTCCATCTTTAGACCTCAGTGTCTCCATCTTTAGGCCTCAGTGTCTCCATCTTTAGACCTCAGTGTCTCCATCTTTAGGCCTCAGTGTCTCCATCTTTAGACCTCAGTGTCTCCATCTTTAGACCTCAGTGTCTCCATCTTTAGGCCTCAGTGTCTCCATCTTTAGACCTCAGTGTCTCCATCTTTAGGCCTCAGTGTCTCCATCTTTAGACCTCAGTGTCTCCATCTTTAGACCTAAGTGTCTCCATCTTTAGACCTCAGTGTCTCCATCTTTAGACCTCAGTGTCTCCATCTTTAGACCTCAGTGTCTCCATCTTTAGGCCTCAGTGTCTCCATCTTTAGACCTCAGTGTCTCCATCTTTAGGCCTCAGTGTCTCCATCTTTAGACCTCAGTGTCTCCATCTTTAGGCCTCAGTGTCTCCATCTTTAGACCTCAGTGTCTCCATCTTTAGGCCTCAGTGTCTCCATCTTTAGACCTCAGTGTCTCCATCTTTAGGCCTCAGTGTCTCCATCTTTAGACCTCAGTGTCTCCATCTTTAGACCTCACTGTCTCCATCTTTAGACCTCAGTGTCTCCATCTTTAGACCTCAGTGTCTCCATCTTTAGGCCTCAGTGTCTCCATCTTTAGACCTCAGTGTCTCCATCTTTAGGCCTCAGTGCCTCCATCTTTAGACCTCAGTGTCTCCATCTTTAGGCCTCAGTGTCTCCATCTTTAGGCCTCAGTGTCTCCATCTTTAGGCCTCAGTGTCTCCATCTTTAGACCTCACTCTCCACCTGTAGTGGCTGATATTTCCTTTACCAGCGGGGACCACGGTGCCCCCCCCCCTGTATCTGCCGTGGCCCACGTCGCTCCCCTGCAGGTGATGACAGATTAAACCTATTCCATTTCATGCCTCAGGCTCCCAAATACAATCCATGTGGGGCTCCTCCAGGCCCCCCCCCCCCCCCGCCCTGGGTAGAAAGCTGGCAGCGGCTGCCCCAGTCCACTGGGCTAAGCCGGCGAGATGGAGGCCTGCAAGATTACAGGCCATCTGAGGAAATTACTGTGTGTGTGTGTGTGTGTGTCCGAGGATGTGTGTGTGTGTGTGTGTGTGTGTAATAGGGTTATGTCAGCTTAGATGCTCCATGTGCCGTATTTAACAGCCTTCTCTTTTTCACTTATTAAAGTTTTAGAAAAGTATCTCGGAGCATAATTGCGAGTCGAGTCTCGTTAACGCCGCCGCGCCGATGTCTCCTCACGTCTTCCGGAGTCGAGAGAGGAAAATAAAATGTCCACGGGATGCCGGCGAGGTGCCCCCACCCCCCCCCCTCCCCCCCTCAACCCGCATTCCTGCACTCCAGCCAGGATCGGGGTGTCGGAGGAGGAAATGAGAAGAAATCGAAAACCCACGGAGCTTCCTCAAAAGTGAGCTGCCTGGACTCAGGAAATGGACCCCCCCCCCCCTGATGTAGCCCCGAGTGACCGGACCCCGAGGCCTCCGCGGCCCCCGAGCACTGAGACCCACATCAAAGCTCAACAACTCTTAACAGGAAACACACGACGGCCACGAGGCCCACGCCGTTCGCCCGGAATAGGCTCCGCCTCCATCTCTCACGGTCCAGTCGTGCATGTAACCCGTCACAAGGAGGGGGGGGGGGGGCGCCGAGCTGCCACTGGCACGTCAATCAGAGAGGCGGGAACCCGTGCAGACGTTTTAATTGGCGGGAAAAATCAAACTCTTTAGTGTTTCCCATAGAGGAGCAGTTTGGGGAATTCAGTGACACCTAGTGGTCGGTTTGCAGATTGCAATGAACTGAACCCCCCCCCCCCCACCCCCCCTAAACCTGCATAAGGCCCTCTCTGAAGCCTGTTTTGGGTTGTCCCTTCTGGGCTACCGTAGGAGGGCCCGCGAGGAAATCCTTCTTAGCTAACGAGAAACTTAGCTGTGCATATTATAGTCTTGCTAACCTTTATCTTTTCTAGAGCTGTCATGAAGTCAAAACGAATTATTAGCAAGTGTTAGCACGCTATCTAAGAGGCTAGCATGGTTAGCATGGAACACGTCACACTGCACCTGATCAACGTTGAGTTTATTATCTGATACGCAAGCTAACGTTGTCACTGTAAGCACGTGATTGAGGCGTTAGCATTTAGCTCAGAGAGCTAAATGCTAACGCACGGCTGCAGAGAAATACGACACAATGTTGTCAGTCGTACCAGAAATAAGTTTTGATTTATATATATAATCGAGCGACTTTTTTTCTTTTATACATGTAATATATTCAACGCTCCTTCACAGAGAGCTTCACAAAGGAGTAAACCCGCTGCGTGCTTCTAAGCAGCCGCACGCTCGATTCCTCCAATGACCCGTAAGCGGCCGAAGATTACCTCATGAAACGAGAGGCGGCGATTACGACGATGTTTACCTCTCACTTAGCTCATCGGCCAATAGAGGAGCCGAGCAAATATAGATTTAATGCCTCCTTAAGGAGCCGAGGAGGGATGATCTGCGGTTAGGCCTCATATTCCCATTCTCACCGCCGTGAGGAGGGAAAAGAAGTTCAAGGCCAATTTGACTCCTGTGAGGAAGTATCATATATTCTTTCTAACGTGTGCATGTGGAGTGTGTGTGTGTGTGTGTGTGTGTGTGAAGAAGTGAGCTTAGTGAAACTCTCCAGACTCTGAAGCGAGCGCTCGTCGTTCTGAGGGACCTTGATGTGATGTGTGACTGCCGGATGCAAAACGGAGCGAAGGAATAAATAAAAAACAGAGAGAATAAGAGTGGAGATAGAGGAGGAATCAGGAAGTGGAGATGTGTGTATTTATACTGTATCTCGGCGCCGCACATTGGAGTGTGTGTGTGGAGTGTGATTTCTCTCATGCAGAGGAGCCGGCTGATGATAAACAGGATTAGCGGATTATTAGAGGGGGGCTGAGGTGAGTGTGTGTGTGCGTGTGCATTCGTATAGTAAAAAAAAAAATATTTAAACATTTTTTTTCACCCACACTCAAACTTCCCTCAGTTTCAATGCATTTAAAAAAGAAAATAGAAAAAAAATATATATAAAAAAATTGGCGTAGAATTGGGATTTGAGGTGTGTGTGTGTGTGAATTCGTATAGCCACAGTTTTTTAAAAGTAAAAACCCACAGTAAAACTTTCAAATGCATTAAAAATTTAAAATATATATATATATATATTACAAAAATTAGGCATTGAATTGGGATTTGAGGTGTGTGTGTGTGTGTGTGTGAATTAGTATAGCTGCTGTTAAAAAAATAAATAAATCTTGTTTTCACCCACACTCAAACTTCTCTTATTTTAAATGCATTAAAAAAATATATATATAATTTAGTGCTGTGAAAAATAACGCGTTAACTCAGTTAATTCAATTACAGGTTTAACTAGTTATTATTTTTTTACGCATTTAACGCATGCGCAGAATGAGCTTCCAATCCGTCTGTTGTTGGTCGT
>NC_079397.1:1891721-1911721 GCF_029220125.1 Pseudoliparis swirei
AGTGCGCACCAGCTGCTGCTCAATGGAAAATCCACCACTAAACAGCCAAGACCAAAGGTAGATCGAGTAAAACACTCCCAAACCATGGGACTGACGAAGCCGTTCTCCCCTGAAGAGCTCAATATCAGCATCAACACCCTTAAAACTGGTAAAGCCATCGGACTGGATAACATTTTCAATGAAGAGATCAAGCATTTTGGACCTCTGATGAGGAAATGGATCCTTCAGCTGATGAATAAGTGCATGCTGACAAAAAACATCCCAAAGATCTGGAGGAAAACCAGGATTATTGCCCTCCTCAAACCAGGCAAAGATCCAGCGCATGCAAAGAGCTTCCGCCCAATTTCCCTGCTATGCCACCTCTACAAGCTGTTTGAACGCTTGACTCAACAGACTTGCCCCTGTTGCTGAACCAGCCATCATCCCTCAACAAGCAGGATTCCGACCTGGCAAATCTACAACAAGCCAACTTCTGAAGCTAACTCAACACATTGAGGATGGATTCCAGAAAGGACTGGTAACAGGAGCCGTCTGCACATGACCTTCAGTGTGTGGAAGTTGTGCAGGTGGTGCACACCTTCACACAGCACTTCCTGTTCTCACTCTCTATTTACATTTGTATATAAAGATATATATAATATATAAATATGTATATATAAAAAAATAAATATATACATATAAAGAGATACAAATATATATATTTTTAATATGTATAATATAAATATATATTTATCTGAATATATATATATACATATATATTTATATTATTATATTTTTATGTATAAAAAAAATAATATATGCATATAAAAAAAATAATATATATAGTTATATAGATATATATAAACAAATATATATTAAAAAAATTATATTTCGTATAAATATATTTTATATATAAATATAGATATATAGACCAGGTCCAGCAGAGTCCAGTGGACCAGATTGAGAGATGATTCATCATGATTCAGATGATCAATGTATCGACACTAAAGAGACGAACGCTGCATCAATGTTTACTGATATCGCCATGGCAACCTGACATACCAACAACAACAAATACACACGCACATATGACACACACACACACACACACACACATGAGTAAAACACACACACAGATTGTTAGTGATGCTTATTAGTGAGCATCATCCATTTGGGAGTGAGGGGGATTCACCCCCCCCCCTTCACCCCCCCCCACACACACACACCCTTTGCCATCTCTTATCAGCAGCCCGCACACACACACACACACACACACACACACACACACACACACACACACACACACGCGCGGACCATCAGTGATGTCACTAGGCTAATCTCGTCGCGCCTCGGAACCCAATTAAAAACACAGAGATGTGGCATCAGGAATCTAATCACATTCCAGGGAAAGGGCGTGTAATTTATTTTACTGCCGGGGTCGAGATAGAGAGAGAAAGAGAGAGGGAGAGGGAGAGAGAGAGAGAGGGAGAGAGAGAGAGAGAGGGAGAGAGAGTGAGAGAGAGAGAGAGAGAGAGGGAGAGAGAGAGAGAGGAGAGAGAGAGAGAGAGAGAGAGAGAGAGAAAGAGGGAGAGAGAGAGGGAGAGAGAGAGAGAGAGAGAGAGAAAGAGGGCCTCCGATCTCAACCCCGAAGGGTGCTCGGGGGCTGGGTGCGTCTACATGTGTGTGTGTTGTGTGTATGTGTGTTGGTGTGTGTTGATGTGTGTGTGTGTGTGTTGGTGTATCTGTGTGTGTTGGTGTGTGTGTGTTGGTGTGTGTGTGTTGTGTGTGTGTTGGTGTGTGTGTTGGTGTGTTTGTGTGTGTTGGGTTGTGTGTGTTGGTGTGTTTGTGTGTGTTGGTGTGTGTGTGTGTGTTGGTGTGTGTGTTGGTGTGTTGGGTTGTGTGTGTGTGTGTGTGTGTGAATACATGAAGTGGTTATAGGCTCAAAGGAAATGTTGCCAGGGCATAAAAACAACACAACGCCTTAATCCAGCTCCACAATAGAGACACACACACACACACACACACACACACACACACACACACACAATAAGCCTGCAGGGACCCCATGTGGGGGGTAAGTGGTCGTGAGTGTGTGTGTGTGTGTGTGTGGCGCTATAACAGCTGAGCCGATTGAAGGTCTCTGGTTCGTGGGCCGGCGTTCTGAAGCCTCTCATCGGGCCTTCTGGCGGCCGCCATCTTGGTTTCTGTAGTTATGCAACACGAGGCCTCTGATTGGTCGCTTTGTTTACTCACGTCACTGAATCAGTTGAGTTTGTTGTGTGAAGCTGACGTCACAACCTCCCCTCAGACGCTGCACACGACATCACTGACCTTTGACCTTTGACCTCACATTGCATCAGGAACAACTCCCAGATTAAACACATATATATATATATATATATATATACATTTTACAGATTCCTGCAGAATTGTTAGACGCAGGAAAAAGACTTTCCACGAATCCTGAGACGTTGTCATGGCGACGTCATCGAGTCATGCAGCGTTCTCAGAATGAGGGAGGAGCCTGTGGTGGAGGGGTGGTGGTGTGTGTGTGGGGGGGGGGGGGCGGTAGAGGTGGTCCGTTCATGACCTATAGTCAGGAATGCCGTCTTCCCGTTAGGGAGTCACGGGGACTTTACACCAGCAGGAAACCCGACACCTCAACTAGAGAGGCCTGTCAATCACCGGTCAGGGGGGGGGGGCAGTGGGGGGGGGGCTGCTCCTTCTTGCTGAGATGGGAGCAAACACAGTTGACAGCTTCCTTCCTCGCGGTAAACACTGCAGCGCCACTTAGACACGGGTCACCCCCCCCCCCCACACACACACACCGACATGTAGCCCCGCCCCCTTCTCCTCAAACCCCTCCAAGTTTGGGACGGCCCTCCGTCATGCAGCCGGGACGCTACCTTTCATCTCTTCACCGGACACACACACACACACACACACACACACAAACACACTTTATTTTAATCACAATAAGCAACAATAAGCATCATTTAATTTAGTTGCAACGTTGTTTATTGATAAGGAAGCAATACAAATGGAGCGTTATTGTTTTACATGCTAATCAATCAATATATTTATATTAACTAAAAATAACTATAAATAATTAAAATTAACAAAAAATAACTGAATGAATAAAATAAAAAAAATAAAAATAAAAATAAAAAAAATAAAAAAAATATATAAAATGTAATAAATATATAAATACATAAATAAATAAATAAAATGGATTCATTCGTCCCCCAATCACGTGCCACAACAACGTTGAGATTATTCCGTCTCTCCTGATTCCAGAGGAAATTAATTGCGACGCTTTAATCTTTGTTTTTCTTTTTTTTAGAACAACACTCGAACACAACGACCGGCGAGGAAATAAATCATCAGCAAAATGTTGGTAAGATATGTGTGTGTGCATGTGTTTGTGTGTGTGTGTGAGTGTCTGTGTGTGTGTATGTGTGTGTGTCTGTGTGTGTGTGTAGGTGTGTGAGTGTGTGTATGTGTGTGTGTGTGTGAGTGTGTGTGTGTAAATGTGTGTATATTTGTGTCTGTGTGTGTTTGTGTGTGTGTGTGTGAGTGTGTGTGAGTGTGTGTGTATATGTGTGTATGTTTGTGTGTTTGTTTGTGTGTGTGTGTTTGTGTGTGTGTGTGTCCGTGGGGATTGGATGGTTCTAGATGCCGTTCTCATCCTAATTGAAGTTGGAGGTCTTCTGAAGTAATTAAGATAAGAGCAGAGACATCATCATCATCATCATCATCGATGTTAATCGTCGTGATGAAGACGAGCGGCGGCCATTTTTTTATTTTCCCTCCTTAATTCCACAGCGTCGGCTTTTCTTCACTAACAAACAATAAATAAATAAACAAAAAGCAGCGACGTGTTGACTCAACACTTCATCTCACCTTACACTCACACACACACACGCACACACACACTCACACACACACTCACACACACACTCACATACACACACACACACACTGTGCCTGCAGCCTCCTGAGGAGGTTAAAAGCAAAGCTTCAGTAATTGTGTTTAACAAAACATATTACATCACGACACCCCGCTGTGAAGTCTGAGCCGTCTATGTAGGCTACACAGTGTGTGTGTGTGTGTGTGTGTGTGTGAGAGTGTGTGTGTGAGTGTGTGTGAGTGTGTGTGTGTTGAATTCTCTTGGGTACTGGAACCTTTTCACTGCGAACTGAGCAGCTCAGAAAACACACTTTAAGCAAATGTTAACCCTCTTAACCCGCCGACAATATGTAAATTCACATTGTCCACTAGACACCACACACACAGACACACACACACACACACACACTACACACACTTACATTCGTGGCTGCAGGATTATAAAGCATTCAGAGGCAGCATGAACAAAAGCAACGTCTTAAATGCTGGACAGGTGTGTGTGTGTGTGTGTGTATGTGTGTGTGTGATTGTGTATGTGTGTGTATGTGTGCGGTTGATTTAAGTGTTGGCACAACGTCAGCCAGCTTAATCCTGAATCCCCCCCCACCTCCCCCCTCCCCAAGCTTGGCCACAACTAAAACAGGTAATACACACTGCAACCAAAACCAGACAATGTGTGTGTGTGTGCGCGTGTTTTTGTGTGTGCGTGTGTGTGTGTGTATTTTATGGTTTCTCACAGCTATTTTGGAGAGGGATGCGAATAAGAAGGAACAATGCAGGTGCCACCAACTGTCTTGGGTGCTGTCCAATGTGGTGGCTGTGTGTGTGTGTGTGTGTGTGCATGTGTGTGTGCATGTGTGTGTGTGTGTGTGTCACCTCACTGGTTAAAAGCAGGAGTTGTCAGTGGAGTTAATAAAGGCTTCTGGAGCAGCGTCTTCCTCTGGTGGTTTGAAGCCCCCCCCCCCCCCCCCCCCACACACACACTGCTCTGCTTCCTTTTTCTATGTATGTATACAGTGTGTGTGTGTGTGTATGTATGTGTGTGTATGTGTGTGAGTGTGTGTGTTTGTGAGTGTGAGTGCATTCCACCTCACATTTCATCCTACATTTGACTATTTTAAACATCATATTCTCGATGTTATTTATGACATAAATATATACAAATACATACCGATACATATATATATTTATGTATGTACATATATACATATACAGGACTGTCTCAGAAAATTAGAATATTGTGATAAAGTTCTTTATTTTCTGTAATGCAATTAAAAAAACAAAAATGTCATGCATTCTGGATTCATTACAAATCAACTGAAATATTGCAAGCCTTTTATTCTTTTAATATTGCTGATTATGGCTTACAGCTTAAGAAAACTCTAAAATCCTATCTCATAAAATTTTAATATTTCCTCAGACCAAGTAAAAAAAAGATTTATAACAGCTGAGTGTTTGTCAAGGCTCAGGAAACCCTTGCAGGTGTTTCGAGTTAATTAGACAATTCAAGTGATTTGTTTAATACCCTACTAGTATACTTTTTCATGATATTCTAATATTTAGAGATAGGATATTTGAGTTTTCTTAAGCTGTAAGCCATAATCAGCAATAAATCAGAATAAAAGGCTTGCAATATTTCAGTTGATTTGTAATGAATCCAGAATGCATGACATTTTTGTTTTTTTAATTGCATTACAGAAAATAAAGAACTTCATCACAATATTCTAATTTTCTGAGACAGTCCTGTATGTATATATATGTATGTATCAAAAAAAAAAAATATTAGAAAAATTGTTGTTTTTCTATGAAGAAAAATATGTATATATACATATTTATATTAATATGTATATATATATACATACATTAAGACAAATATACAAACAAAAATAAATGTATATATATAAATAGATATATAAACATATATATATAAAAATATTGATATTGAAAAATACATATATATATATGTACATACTTATAAATATATATATATTGAAGAAAAAAAATATATTTTTTTAGGAATATATGTATATTTCCCACACACCATGCAACCAATGATCCTGCACACACACACACACACACACACACTCTCTCTCTCTATCGGTGCATCTCGCCCTCGGGGCTCTCTATGTATTCCACGGCGTCTGAATTACCACACACACACTAATGAGAGCAGATTAATGGAGCTCCGCTACGTCACCTGTCGCTCCGAGGCACGCGGACAGGTAGAGACGGAGCAGACACAGGGAGCCACGCCCTCATGTAGCCCCGCCCAACTGGAAGTGGGGAGAAGAGGCCGGTCCCTGGACTCACAGTACTCAATACTAATGAAACGTAATACTTAAAACATTCTATTTGCTTATTTTCTAGAACGCCTAAACATGTGTAATATAAGAAATATATATATTTAACTTTTATGTTCAACTTTTGTTAACGGCTCAAAGACGCACCAGAACAAAGTATTAGATTTGACGAGTTAAACGTGTAATTTAATAATTCAGTCGTAGACGCAGTAACAATAATATATAAGTCAAAGAAATAAAATTAAAAAATCAATAAAAGTATGAATATAAATGAATAATATGAATAAATAAGATTCCTTAAAGGAGAACAAACAAACAAAAACTCAACAACAGTGGCAATGACCCCCGCCCCCCCCCCATCGTCTAATTGAACAACAATAATAATTGTGATGTAAAATAACGGCCTCTGATTGGCCGACACTTGTTTAAATAAGACACCTTTGATTTGAATAAGATTTAAAGAGCTAAACGTGGAATTTCATAATGCAAATCGCCGATGCAGTCACAATAATATATATATATATACTGTATATCTTTTTTAAAAAGTATAAATATGAATAAATAATACAAATATTGCAGGAACAGAAACAAATAAAATTTCTTCAAGAACAACAAATAAAAAAACAACAACATTGCAAATGTCCCCCTGAGGTTAATTGACCAATAACCCATTGTGATGGAAAATACTGGTCTCTGATTGGCCGACAGTTGTTCATTAAGACGCCTGAGATCTGAGTTATGCATCCGTGGTTATTGAGGTAAAACCCCAGGTAGTCGCGTTGACGCCCCCAAGCTCGTCTGACAGGCTGCAGCGAGCAGCGGCGTCCAGAGCGCGCACGGCGCCACACAAATAAATAAATATCGACTTCTTCTCTTTTCTTCGGGTCCCGTGTCAAAGGGAATGAAGAAATAATGGCGCTATAGTTAATTCCCCCGCACTCTGAAAGGTGCGACGCGTCTGAAATGTAATGACTTGGCTTGCTGAACTGAAACCGAACACGGCGTTAAACCGGCGGCGGCGTCGTGGATGGCAGCCGAGAGAGAAAAGAGGCACGAGGCAAAGGTTCCTTATCCAAATTAATACGCAGCGCCGCTTTCATCGCGGCCTCATTGAGTCATCGAGACGGGGACGCACAATGGCGCTTTCAACTCTCGCTTGGCAAAAGATTCACCTCCCCCCCCCACCCCCACCTTTTTCCTTTTTCTTCTTCTCTTTCTTTTTTCACTCACTCCAAACATTTTCCTTATTTCCGACACGTCCATCTCACAGAGAGAGTTTCCGCTATTCATCTATTCCCCTTGCATCTCGCCTTTCCGGAGCCATCTTTTTTCACGCCCCCCCCCCTCCTGGTCACCGGGGAGCTCATTCTTAGTTGCACAAAAAACGTCCGTCACGGATTGCCTTCCTCCCGTCCGCCTGTGAATTAGCCGTGTGATTACACTGAGCTGGTGGGGCCAAGCCCACGGTTGGATTAGGGGGGGCGGGGGGGCGGGGGGTGCTCAGGCCCTGTGATTGGAGAAGCCCAGCAGAGTACAGACAGGCTCGAACCCAGCGGATGGGGGAGGTGGGGGGGGGGGGGGGTAGCGCTAGCGGGCTAACTAGCCGCGGATGGCGAGATGCTTGTTGTCGCTCTGGAACATCGCAGCCGGAGCCAGGAAAGTTCATCCAGATGGAGCCGGAGCCGGGGAGCGCCGAGAGGACCGGCTTTGGGTGGTTGTTTTGGGTTTTGGATGTATGAGGCCGGCGGGTGGGGGGGGGGGGGGGAGGGGGGGTGACATTAAGTTAAGTGGAACTAGATCCTTCAGAGTGGCGACGTTCGTCCGTTGTTTATGAGCCGTCATGTTCAAATGTTGGAAGACGTTAAACGTTTGTTGGAAGACGTTAAACATTCGTTGAAAGACATTAAACGTCATTGGAAGACGTTTGTTGGAAGACGTTCGTTGGAAGACGTTCGTTGGAAGACGTTAAACGTTCATTGGAAGACGTTCGTTGGAAGACGTTAAACGTTCGTTGGAAGACGTTAAACGTTCGTTGGAAGACGTTTGTTGGAAGACGCTCGTTGGAAGACGTTTGTTGGAAGACGCAACGTTGGTGGAAGACGTTCGTTGGAAGACGTTCGTTGGAAGACGTTAAATGTTCGTTGGAAGACGTTCATTGGAAGCCGTTCATTGGAAGACGTTCATTGGAAGATGTTCGTTGGAAGACGTTCGTTGGAAGACGTTCGTTGGAAGACGTTAAACGTTCGTTGGAAGACGTTCATTGGAAGCCGTTCGTTGGAAGACGTTTGTTGGAAGACGTTAGACGTTCGTTGGAAGACGTTTGTTGGAAGACGTTCGTTGGAAGACGTTTGTTGGAAGACGTTAAACGTTCGTTGGAAGACGTTCGTTGGAAGACGTTCGTTGGAAGACGTTAAACGTTCGTTGGAAGACGTTCATTGGAAGCCGTTCGTTGGAAGACGTTTGTTGGAAGACGTTAAACGTTCGTTGGAAGACGTTCGTTGGAAGACGTTTGTTGGAAGACGTTCGTTGGAAGACGTTTGTTGGAAGACATTCGTTGGAAGACGTTCGTTGGAAGACGTTAAACGTTCGTTGGAAGACGTTAAACGTTCGTTGGAAGACGTTTGTTGGAAGACGTTAAGCGTTCGTTGGAAGACGTTTGTTGGAAGACGTTAAACGTTCGTTGGAAGACGTTCGTTGGAAGACGTTCGTTGGAAGACGTTAAATGTTCGTTGGAAGACGTTCATTGGAAGCCGTTCGTTGGAAGACGTTCGTTGGAAGACGTTTGTTGGAAGATGTTCGTTGGAAGACGTTCGTTGGAAGACGTTCGTTGGAAGACGTTTGTTGGAAGATGTTCGTTGGAAGACGTTCGTTGGAAGACGTTCGTTGGAAGACGTTAAACGTTCGTTGGAAGACGTTCATTGGAAGCCGTTCGTTGGAAGACGTTCGTTGGAAGACGTTAAACGTTCGTTGGAAGACGTTCATTGGAAGCCGTTCGTTGGAAGACGTTTGTTGGAAGACGTTAAACGTTCGTTGGAAGACGTTTGTTGGAAGACGTTTGTTGGAAGATGTTAAACGTTCGTTGGAAGACGTTCGTTGGAAGACGTTCGTTGGAAGACGTTAAACGTTCGTTGGAAGACTTTCATTGGAAGCCGTTCGTTGGAAGACGTTCGTTGGAAGACGTTCAACGTTCATTGAAAGACGTTCGTTGGAAGACGTTCGTTGCAAGACGTTCGTTGTAGTTTGCGTGTGCATATCTGTGTCTGTGCGTCTTTGAGCCAATCCAAAGATGGCCGCCGGGGAGAGAGGAGAAAAGAGAGAGAGGGAGGCCGACAAAGAGAGGAGGAGAGAGATGGTGATACGAGGGGAAACGGAGACATAAAGACCCCCCCCCCCCATCATGCAGTGCTCTGTGAGCCTGTAAAGTACAATAAATATACACGTTATGGCGGCTCGGCCTTCATTACCTCGCCGTTTGAAAATCTAAGCAGAATTTTGTAATGGCGTGCGGCGCCGCTCCGTCAGGCCCGATAAGGAGGGCGGAGGCGGCGGGCCGTGTGAGTCTGTGACTGAAGACATGGCGGTTTATCGCCCTCCCTCCATCCTCCCCTCATCCTTCACCTCCTCCCCTCTTCTTCCCCCTCTCATTCTTCACCTCTCCAAGATACCCGCAGCAGTCGGAATGGATTCCTTCCCTTGTCCTGCTTCCTTCGCTATCCCCCCCCAACACCCCGGCTACATGCACACCGTCCTTCTCCTTCTTTACTCCCTCGCTCCCCAGCGGCTGCATTGTGATCGATTGTCTGAAAAAATCTTTTTTTTTCAAAATAAAAGCAGATAAAAACCCGGCTTCATTAAAGAGGTCGCTGTTTGTTCATGCACGCTTGTTGTTGTTCACGGAGGGACCTTGGACGTGTATCAGCTCCCATCAGGCCTTTCATTACACTCCTATACTAATAATGTTAACACACACACACACACACACAGGGGGAGATAAGGGTTCCCTTTTAAAAGCGGATGCATTATTTAACGCGGCGGCTAATGGCCGGATTGTCCCGTAACAATTGAATAACATCGGCAGATAACGGCGAGCCTTTTTAAAAAGGATGGCCCTGCAACGCCGGAGATAGTGGCACCGACGAAGAGGAGGAGGAGGAGGCCACAAAACACGGCTCCATCAGAAAGAGGGGGGTCGGGCTGTGAATCAATAACACGCTGGTCAGTATTAATCTGGCGTCGATGGCGCCCGTATCGGTGACTCCTCGTGGTCATGTGCTCTGATCTCCTGGAGCGCCGCTCAAGTGCTTAGAGGCCCGATAGCATCTAATGGGGGGGGGGGGGCACTCTGAGCAGGGTGTGTGTGTGAGTGTGTGTGTGAGTGTGTGTGTCGGACCGTGTGAGTGTGAGTGTGTGTGTGTGTGAGTGAGTGTGAGTGTGTGTGTGTGTGTGTGAGTGTGAGTGTGTGTGTGTGTGTGTGTGTGAGTGTGTGTGTCGGACCGTGTGAGTGTGAGTGTGTGTGTGTGTGAGTGTGTGTGTCGGACCGTGTCACCCGGGCCTCACACACTATCATATCAAACTAATCTTCTTCTTCTTCTTCTTCTTTCTCCTCCCAGCAACATGTTGTCCAATTTTCCTCCGTTTCACAAGGGATTTTCAAAATAAAGTTCCGTCTTCAGAGGGATAAGATAAGATAAGATAAGATAAGATATTCCTTTATTAGTCCCTCAGTGGGGAAATTACAGGATCACAGTAGTATAGCTCACTGATAAAACGAATAATAAAATAGAAACAAGTAATATAATAAGCATTAAAAAAGAAAACATCAGTAGAATATAATAAGCATTAAAAACAGTAGAATATATGTACAGACTGAATAAAAAGTATATATATAAACAAAGTATATAAACAAAAAGTACTTCAGCATATTGCACATGTTGTTGCACCAGGTAGTGGTAGAGTGATAAAGTGATAAACTGCTGAGTGACCAAGTTCAGTTTGGTTGTGAAGTGGCCTACCGGGAGCTCAGCCGGTTGTGTAGCCTAACCGCAGGGCGAAGAAAGGACCTGCGGTACCTCTCCCTCAGACACCGGGATGAATCCGCCTGTGACGCATGGAGCTGTCCTGCGCTACCAGTGTGTCCTGCATGGGGTGGAGGCGTGGCTCATCATGGACGACAGCTTGGCATCATCCTCCTGTCCCCCACCACTTCCACGGTATCCAGAGGACGCCCCAGCACGCTGCTGGCCTTCTTTATCAGCTTGTCCATTCTCCTCCTGTCAGCTGCAGTGATGCTGCTGCACCAGAAGACCACTGAAGATGGCTGATGCCACCACAGAGTCGAAGAAGGTCTTCAGGAGTGCACCCTGCACCCCGAAAGACCTCAGTCTCCTCAGCAGAAAGAGTCTGCTCTGTCCCTTTTTATAAAGTGCATGTATGTGGTCGGACCAGTCCAGTTTGTTGTTCAAGTGAACACCCAGGTACTTATAAGATTTGACGATCTCAATGTCTAGTCCCTGGATGCTCACCGGTACCGGAGGAGGGCGTTTACCCCGGCGGAAGTCCACCACCAGCTCCTTGGTTTTACTGGAGTTAATCTGGAGGCGGTTCCGCTGGCACCATCCTAAAAAGTCCTGGTTTAGCTCTCTGTATTCCCTGGGTTTGGGTTCAGGACCGACGCGGCGCTCTGGGGTTGGGCTTCTTCGCTCGTCTTCGTTCACTTTGACGTGAAACAATGGCGTCACGCGTTTTCATTCATCTTGTTTCTTTTTTTAAATTCATCTCCAAGTCCTCTGTGATTGGTCTGGAGGCATTGAGTCCGACCCCCCCCCCCCCTCCTCTTTTGGAGGTTATCTCACGACTCGACTGACGGTCGTTCAAATCACGTTTTCTCGTTGTATAAAGTGTCTTTTTACGGTTACACATCTCAGAGGGGGGGGGGGTGATTGGGGGGGGGATTACTTTTCTTGGCCCTTTAAAGCCATCATCCACCTTTCTGGACGGCATTCCCACTGAGACCAGTAGCCACGGGGGGGGGGGGATTCCTTGAGGGAGGGAGGCGGGGCGGATATAAACGGTGTGTGTGTGTGTGTGTTAGGCGTTGGCAGCAGGCCCGACTCACTGATCCTGTTGGATGCCTTCCATTGGCCCTCCTCCACTCCACTCCCCCGCTCCTCTCTCTCCCTCTCTCTCTCTCTCTCTTCCTCTCTTTCTCTTCCTCTCTCTCTCCCTCCCTCCCTCTCTCTCTCCCTCTCTCTCTCTCTATTCTGTAATACTAAACTCTGCATGTAACATGATGAAAAAGAATGAAAGAAAGACACAAAATGTATAATTAAAACACGATTCATCTTTTTATATTTCTTCTTGACGACAACGAGCTCAAAACACAGAAAAACAGAAACTCAACGTCTTCTCATCGCCGTGGTGACGGTGAAGAAAGGAAGGAACAAAAACAACTCCAGTGAGCCGGGAAAAACAACAACATTTCTATATATATATATATATGTATAATCTATATAATATTTAAAAAAAAATATATATATATGTAAATTATTATTATTTGATTACTTTTTATTTTATATTTATGTGGCTGTAATTCTATATATATATATATATATGTATGTATATGTATATATATATATATATATATATATATATAATTCAAGCCACAGGTCAGAGATTGAATTTCCCAGCCCTTCAAAATAAAACACTTTGCCTCAGCCTCGTTATCAGCTCCATCCTGATGGAGGAGGGAAAAATAAATATATAAATATATTTATATATATATAAATATATTTTCATAACTATATATAACTATATATATATATATGTATATATATATATATTTCTTTCCCTTTGTCTCGTGACATCTGGACTGCGTACACATCTAATGATATATTTTTTAAATCACTTCTGCCCATATAAACTATTCTGGATTATCCAATATCTTCACAAATAAGAGCTGATGATCCCATTAAACTGAACTCTCACTATAAATATATAAATACTGTTATTTTAATACCGATGTAGATTTGGGGGGTGAAGGGGAGGATAAGTGTTTCTGGCCATGTTTTTGTACCCCCCCCCCCTGGTCCTCATCTGTGGCGGTGAATATTCTACACTAATACCATTCTCCTGACGGCAGAATGGGAAAGAAGAAAGAAAACTTGTCTTTTATGATTTCGTATTTCCTCTTCACCTCTCAGAGAAGTCCGGGAGAGGGTTTCTCCTCTTTTATTCTCTCTCTCCATCCCTTTCTCCCCCCCTGTCTGCCGGAGCCAGTCTCTCTATCGGCGCTCCATTCTCCTCCAGTTATTCATATTTAACAGTCAATCACATCCAAAAAAGAAGAAGAAGAAGAGCAAAGCGTGAGAGGGGAAGCAGAGGGAGGGACCCGGAGATTGCAGATGGAAGTGTATTCCTCTCCCTCCCTCTCTCTCCCTCCCTCTCTCTCTCTCCCTCTCCCCCTCATGTTCTTATCCTCTCTGCATTTGAACCGGCGGAGCGCCACGAGCGCCGCTTTACATAGCCGCCTCCCCTCATCAAAAGCCGCCAATCGGCCTCCATCAGCATGCAGAATGCCACTCAACCCTGTAGCCTTTATTAAAGTTTGCCGGGACTCAATTTGAGATAACGATCGTTCTATTAAAACCACAAATGTAAGATAGTTTTTTTCGCTATAAATCTCCGGGTGGAATGGAATTGTTAATCAGCAGAAGGCTGATGTGATTCCTCTGTCACAAATCCTGCCGGCGGCTCAGCGGCACACCGGCTTTACCGTAACTTCGGGCTTAGCGGTCGCCACAGAAACCGGGGGGGGGGGGGCAACGGGGGTGTAGGTTGGGTGATGCGGGGTTAGGGGGTGGGTGGCTTACCCCCCCCCCCCTGATCAGGAGGGAGCTGATGGAGGCCTGATTGGATTTGAGGCAAAGTGCTTGAGTGTGTTTTATTTTGAAGGGCTGAGAAATTCTTCCCCTCTGGCTCTGTCCCCCCCCCCCCCCCCCCTAGTGTGAGCCAAGCACCAGAGATCCACCACCACCTCCACCCAAATCTTGGCCTACGTCCTGCCTGGCACAGCTTCCTGTTTTGGGCTGAGCGGCAGAACCCATGACCCCCATGACCCCTCAGACCCCCATGACCCCTCAGAGCCCCATGACCCCTCAGAACCTCAGACCCTCAGACGAAGACGAAGAGGAAGCCACGGCGAGGGTCTGGCTCTGAGCAGGAGGCCGAGGTCGGGTCGCGGCCCTCTACGTCGAGGTGGTGTCTCTGGTGTGGTTGTCGGGGGCAACGAAGAGTTCAAAGAGTGATGCTCGTGGTCTGTGATGTCGTCTGTGGTTGGGATGAAGCGGCGCTCTCTACGCTCTGGCACGCCATCTCCGTGGTGACGTCACCGTGGTGACATCACCGTGGAGACGTCACCGTGGTGATGAAGCTTTGCGTAAGTTCAGACAGGAAGACCATACCCCTCACACCAGCCTTCCATCCCTCAGTCCGATAGTCATTTCCCACACATTGGCACTCATTACTTCAATTCAATTCAGTTTATTTGTATAGCCCAATTTCACAAATTACAAATTTGTCTGGGAGTGCTTTACAATCTGTACACATAGACATCCCTGCCCCAAAACCTCACATCGGACCAGGAAAAACTCCCAAATAACCCTTCAGGGGGTAAAAAAGGGAAGAAACCTTGAGGAGAGAACAGAGGAGGATCCCTCTCCAGGATGGACAGAACAATAGATGTCATGTGACCAGAAGGACAGATTTAGAGTTAAAATACATTCAATGAATGTGACAGAGTGGATGAAAAGTTCATAGTAGGCATATTCCACGATGGAGACCTCCACGATCCATCAGGCAGATGGAGGTAGAGAGGAGGAGTGGGCGGAGTCTCAACAGTGGGCGGAGTCTCAACAGGACAGTGGCGTAGTCTGTAGCAGGAATTCCACGACCCAGACCTCGATGATCCATCAGCAGATAGGATCTATACCGTCTCATACTCGGATACTCGCCGTCATTGCTCGGCGCCGTCAATCATAACTCCAGCTGCGCAGATCAGCTGGTCCACTCTATCCAATAAGCACTGGGAAATGAGGACATGGCGAGCCAATCGTCTCGCTGCTGTCTCTTTCAAATATAACCGTCTCTCTACCTTCAGTTCATTCAGGTTGCTGTCATGCACGATTCACGTCGGCGTTATCTGTGTTTACACCAGCAAGCGCCTGCGCGCTCATCACGAACCGAGGACTTTCCCGCAAAACGTCCACCTTACCTTCTCCAGCCTCGTCCCAGAGCCAGCGACGCCCCAGCAGAGGAGAAAGCACCTCCTCACAATCGCCCCCCTGCGGAGGATCTTACCGGGTACTCGGGGTCACTCCAGGCAGGTAACAACCGATCGGCACCACGCAGCGTCCAGCTAACTCAAGCAACCATCCACGCATTAGGACCGGATATCCTCAAACTTCTGCCGCAACAGCATTCCCCGCGGCCAGCTCTTCGTGCCAGCGGTCTCGCGCGCTCCGCATGCATCTTATGCCAAGGTAAATACACTCATCATCACGTCGGACCCGGATCTTCTCCCCGATCACATCAACATGATCAGACTGCGGCCAGCAGCCCAGGCGCACCATAACATCGCTCAGTCTCTCTGCATTTCCCCGTTCGACGGAAGAAACATTACCGTAAATCCCGCAATTGCACGGGCCCCAAAAATAAATAAATAAATAACCAAATGGACTAGCACAATGGCATCTACTCACTGCGGCTTCCCTGAAGAAACATTACTTCTGTTCCGTCGCTCCGTGTCCATACCCATTGTCGGATGCACTTCTAAGACATGTGAAATCCCATCTGCTGAAATTGAACTTCCTGACAGCCAGGGTTGCCAGGTAAATAGAAGGAAGGCTGACAGCTGACGTCGACTTATTCCCCAAAGGTCCGCCTTGTTTTTAAAGGGACATACACGGAACCCATGTCAGATTGAATCCATTGGCAAAAATCACTTTTCTTCTAAGAACAGAAGTAGGTTGCATTTGCTGACGTAAAGCCATGAAGCGACTAATGCGGCCGTGTCCTTCGGCTCATATCGCCGTGATGCAGAAGGTTTCTGTAAAGAGATCTAGAATCCGCGCAAATCGTCTTACTTCTAACAGCTCGATTTTACGATAGCATGGAGCTACGTGTCGCTATTTCCGGAAACGTTCCGAGTGGCCGATTCCTGACGAAATTAGGATTATGACTATTTCAGATGGTGTTTAAATTGTGGTGAAATGGTTTGGTGAGTATTATAGCCTAAGACGTGTTCTTTAATTTAATGCACAACATCAATATATTTGCTCATGTTTATTAGTGTTTCGACAGTTTAACAACAATGTCCAAAAAGTCCCCCAATCGGGGGACTCGGGGCTTAAATGGATATCGCCGCCAGTGGCTCTCAGACACCGCCCTTCTTTTCTACGGATTCATCATAATCTGCATTGGACGAGAATCTTAATTAGAAGCTCTCAGGTCTTGGGAAAGCAACAGATACACAAATGTAATGTCACGGAATCAGTCACCATCATTTCTCAAACAATGGAAAGAAGAAGAGGAAAAAGAAGGAAAGAAAAAAAAGAGGTGAGAGGAGGCAGAAAAAAGTGAAGGAAAAATAAGAGGCGAGAAAAAGAGGAGGAACAATAAGAGGCGAGAAGAGGAGGAGGAACAATAAGTGGAGGAAAAATAGAAGGAAAAGCAATCGCATATAACTCGTGGACGAGGGCCTTCACCCCACTCCCAGCGTACTTGAATCATAACGCCCAGGCTAGCATCAACCATACCATGCATCATCACTCATACAAGGAGGGGTCGCAGCCATTAGCCATCACAGGTCACAGCACTCATCCAAGCAGGGCACGCAGCCCATCAGTCATCACGGGCCACAGCACGACAGCACGCATAAGAAAGAAGAAAAGAAAACAGAAAAAAAACAGAAGAAGGCCGAAGAGAAGAAAGAAAGAAGAAAAGAGAGAGACGAGAAGAAAGAAAAGAAGAAGAAAAAGCCACTCATTCAACACGGCACGCAGCCCATCACCCATCACAGGCCACAGCACGCACCCAAGCACGGCATGCAGCCCATCAGTCATCACTGGACACAGCACGCATAAGGAAGAAGGAAAAAGACATAAGAAGGCCGAAGAGAAGAGAAGATCAGAGGAAAGAAGAGCAAAGGGAAAAAGAACCACAAGGGCATGCAGCTCATCAGCCATCACAGGTTGCATCATTCATCCAAGCAGCGCACGCAGCATGTTAGCAATGGCCGGCTACACCAGCTCACACAAACAGGGCACGCATTCCCCAGCCACGGCCGGCTACATCAGCATCTCAGCAGGGAACCGCCCTCCAGCAACTGCGGATCACCATATAAAGTACCCTGACTAGTAGCATCAGAGTGGGGAAGTGGCTCACATATATGTCATATCTGGTAAATAGCGCTACATTCATTCTAACACTTACTGCACCGTAATCTAAATAAATATCAAGTATATATCGAAATGGTATCGGATTGCTAATGTCAGGACACTGCGGCCACAAGCAGGGCACTTCCAGCATTCACTAACTCCATCGCAGTATATCGCCTACCATATTTTCACAGATATTGCAGGAGCACTGGGCATTCTTTCACGGAATCCCATTCATGCAGCAGCATCGGCCAGCCCTCAGCGGAATCGTATACGCAGCAGCAGCACAGAGCATCCTCAACCGAATCGTATTCACTGCAGCAGCATCGGGCATTCCTAGCCGAACCGCATACATTGCTGCAGGACTGGGCATCCTCTAGCGCAGTGGTCACCAACCTTTTTGAGACCAAGATCCCAGACCTCCGCCTTCATCACCGGCAAGATCTATCTATTGAGGCGTTGAGAGAAAACGACGGTCCAGACTGGACTTATGACTTTTTATTTGGCCTAATTGTCATTTTGGTCCAGCATTCAAATTGATGTGACCAGGTATACAGGATTTAAGTGTAATATAACAAGTAAGATATTTGTTAACCGCACACAATATGAACAAGAAAAAACACATTTGCAATGAGCAGCTGGATGAACTACCAATATAAATGTTGTATTTATTTACATGTTGTTGCCTCTGTACCTGGACTCTAGCAATGACAATAAATTGAATCCAATCCAATTACAGCACAACACTGACAACATGATCAGTCAGTGCAACTCATGTAAGTTCAGCTCTCATCATAATGCCATCACGTCATGTGACTCCAGTCAGTGTGACGGCTGTGACTGAACTCTGTCTGTGAGCTTGTAGTTAGTTCATAATCACAGACAGACAGTCTGAGGCCGTCTGTGAGCTGCTGTCAGTCATCCAGCTCATGGTCTTTGAATTGGTGATTTTCTCAACTCCACTGACGAGTTTTTCGGGGCAAATTTGGTATTCATGAAAGTTTTCTCATCTGGGACTGGTTCTGAACTCAGACCGTTGGTGATTACGTTCACATAAACTCAACAGACGTCCTCAGATTTAAATAATTATCATAATAATAAATATGAGAACCACCATTTGTGACTCCTGCATCTGTCCCTTTTCAAATAATAGAATAAATGCAATTGCAATCACTTTCAAGTAAACCAGATTGCTCTATCAGACAAGAAAACAAAGTTCAATGTTGAGCTTTGTTTTGAAGGACAACAGCAGAAAAGCTCAACTCACGGAGGTAAGACCTGGCAAGTCGCCAAGAATCTCGGCTGTCGCGCATGCGCAGGCGTAACCTGTTAATGCCGAAACGTAAACATGTACACGAAGGTACAGGCATTTCAACATGTATTTATTGATGACTTAGTTTTATGTCGGTGTACTTTGAGCTTGTGTAATATGTGAAGTTATCAATAAAGGTCTTTCTGCATTTCCCCTGCGCCTCACCTGTAGTGGTACGTTCCTCTTTCGGGGCGCACAGCTGACAACACGGCTGTGTAAGCGAACCCGTTTTCAGGCGTTCATGAATCAGGCGGAAATGTTTTCTGACGTCGATCTTCCAGTCAGGAAGAAAACATTTCAGAAGACACTTCAGAAAATGTTCCAAAACAAGGAACAATGTGTTTCTGAATTTATTTTCATTTTATTTTGGAGATCGACAGGGAACGTCTCCGAGATCGACGGGTTGGCGACCACTGCTCTAGCGGAATTGCTCACATTGCAGCAACAGCGTAACGGCTCTCAAAAACAATGCATCTAAATCGCTTAACCCACGTTGCTATCAAGCATGTTTTCCTGTGTTTCCGTCAGGTCATCTCTCCCGGGCACCTCGGTATTGCTTCTAATGGCGTTACCACACCACGTGCCGGAATGAAGAGGATATACGTCCAGGAGGAAGCGAATTATGCGAGCAAAAACAGCAGAACGGGCGGAGAGGATCGAGTTCAGGGAGACGACGATGCAGGAGATACAAATGCCAACCGAATGGCAGCTCACGCTAAACCGCGTTCTGGTGAATCCAGAGTGCGCCTCATAAATATAAACCTCCCAATACTGCAGAAATCTGGGCACAATGGAGTGTCACTAAAATAAAAAATGATGATCCGATCCCGTCCAGTTGTGCCAATAACCAGCATAACGGGTCCCCACACATCGCGTCGCTATAGCCGGAAGCAACAGAGCCAGCCATAGTCTTGCTACTACGCCTACTACCATTACATGCTACCACATCTACCGGCATCGCATCTAAAGTCTCAAACATCAGGTTCGCCCATGCACATACTGGTGGTGGTGCCCAAACTGCTGCTCTCTGAGTCACCGCTGACCATTAGCCAGTACGGCATCCACAT
>NC_079397.1:1914221-1921721 GCF_029220125.1 Pseudoliparis swirei
TCTCTCTGACCACACAGTGGGCGGTCTGTTGCACAGTCCGGACCTGTTGATACTCTTCACAAGGTTAAAATACAAAGTGTTCTTGTCTGCTTTGTTCAGTGTGCAGTTTTCTGGGTGGCTCGTTCTTAGCAGGAGGCCGGTGAGTCCCCCTAGCCCCGGGCTGAGGGAGATGTCTGGGAAGGGGTCTGCAGGGTCCGGCTCTGTTCTCTGCTGGCTGTAGTCGTTGAGGAGGCTCCTCTCCAACCCGGTCAGCCTCTGCCTCCACAGCTCCAGGAGCCTCCTCGCCACCCGGTCGGAATGCATCCCCAGCAGGGAGCCCAGGGCCGGGGGGTCGCTCAGCGTTGGCCCCACTGCATCCACCAACTGCTGCAGGCAAAGAGTCTTTGTTCGCAGCGCCCCCGTTAGTCCAGGGGTGACGCTGCTGCTAATGTCCATTCTCGCTTTATAAATTAATGGTTCTCTCAACAACCAGAACAGAGAGTCAGACTGTGAGCACCTTTCGTGTTTAAAAGGGCCCACGACTTAAAAACACCCTGATAAAAAGGAGGCAGCCCACTTAGTTTTAAAAAGCTGGGGTCTATTAAAAACAGAGCAGTATCCAGCCCTAGGTTGTCAGCACGTCTGAGGATGCAGCTGGCCACGTCTCGCCACAATAAAACCCGGACTCGTTAAAACTTCTGAACAAACTGTAATCTAAAAGTGGCCGTCCGGCTGGCCAGGTGGACAAGGCCCTGTCCCCCTCCTCTCTGGCTAAAACAGCACCCCTGTGGCACCCAGTGTAGACCCTCCCAAAAGAAATCCACCATCTTCTTTTGTATGTTGGCTAAAGCCGAGGGAGGGTCTAAAACGGTCAACCTGTGCCACAGTTGGGATACAATAAGATTGTTTAAAACCAGTACTCTACCTTTAAAAGACATCTGGGGGAGCAGCCACTTCCACTTGGAAAGTTTCCCCTCTATCTTCTCTGTGACGCCCTCCCAGTTCTTCTGGACCATGCTCGGTTTCTCCAGGTATATTCCTAAATATTTAAAACCGTCCGTCTTCCATATGAGTTTTTGTGGAAGAACCGGGAGGCCGCCACGCCACTCCCCCACAGCGAGGGCTTCGCTTTTCTTCCAGTTCACCATCGCTGATGATGCCGTGCTAAAATCATGTACTATTTGATTTAAAAGGTCTACATCTCTTTGGTCTTTAATAAAAACAACGACGTCGTCGGCATACGCCGATAAAATCATTCTTCCATTAAAACCAGGTAAAACCAAACCATGAAGGCTAGAGCGTATTTTAATGAGGAGGGGCTCGAGGGAGAGTGCGTAGAGCATCCCGGACAGAGCACAGCCCTGCCGGACCCCTCTACCCACTCTAAAAGGAGCACACAGCCTGCCGTTTATCTTCAGCACACTCTCAACATTACTGTACAACACCTTGATCTTAGCTATGAAACCAGCGCTGAACCCAAACTTCCCCAGAACTTTCCAGAGGAAGCCGTGTTCAACGCGGTCAAAAGCCTTTTCCTGATCTAGAGAAATCAGACCAGTGTCCATACCCAACGAGCTGGAGACCTCCAACACGTCCCGAATGAGGTGGACGTTGTCCACCATGGACCTGCCGGGCACACATTAGGTCTGGTCCCGATGGAGGACCTGCTCCATAGCTCCCCTCAGCCTGGAGGCCAGGACCCTGGACAGAAGCTTGTAATCCACACACAGCAGAGACACAGGGCGCCAGTTACCGATGTCCTGCGGGTTTCCTTTTTTTGGCAGTAGCGTCAGCACTGCCCTCCGGCAGGACATCGGCATGGAACCAGAGGCCAGACTCTCGTTGTGCGTCTCTTGTAAGAAGAGAACATCGTTGGCTTTCATCTTGTTAAATTCATAAATTGATGTTCTCTTCTTACTGTCCCTCGCTCCATTTACGTTTAAAACTCCGACTCTGAATGTGTTCATTAAAAGAAAAGAGCTTAAAAAACAAATAAAACTTAAAATCAACAAATTAATTAAAACACACATTGGAGCTCTCCACCTCCCCCTGCTGGATGCACTCCTTTACTTTGGGTAAAAACTTTTTAATTCTAAAAACCTCTTGTTTGTCTAGTTTATTTTTTCTCATGTGGAAGTGGCACGACTGTACAAAAGCCACGAGGTCAGGGATCACTTCCCTGACCTCTACTTTTGTTTTGTTTTTTGTTTTATGTAGAAACAAACTTATTTCGTCGGCTGTATACAGCTTTTGTTCCTGACTATGGCACCAACGAGGCGGACTGGAGGAGGGAGTGGGGGGGGGAAGTCCTCCTGAGCCACAACACCAACCTCAGCGGAGGAGTGGGCTTCCTCTTCTCCAGGGCCTTCAGCCCGCGGTCACTGGAGGTCAAACACATCGTGGAGGGGAGGCTGTTCTTTGTGAAAGCACGGTTCGACCTTTTTAATGTTGTTTTAATTAATGTCTATGCTCCAACAACTGGGGCAGAGAGGAAGCTGTTTTTATCCAAAGTTAATGATGTTTTAAATGATTGTGCCTCGGAGGATTTTTTATTCTTGGGGGGGGATTTTAACTGCACAGAGGATGATTTTAATGACAGAAACCACACAGAGCCACATCCAGCTTCACAGCAGGTGCTGAGGAGGCTGGTCCATTCTCATGGCCTGGTGGACGTGTGGAGAAGGATGCACCCGGACTGCCGACAGTACACATGGTCCCACGTTAGGGAGGGAAGGATCTCCTCAGCCAGGTTAGACCGTATTTATGTTTTTAAGCACCATTTTAATATTTTTAAAATGTGCAGCATTGTTCCGGCTGGTTTTACTGATCACTCTTTGGTTTTATGTCATGCCCAGGAGCGCATATTGGCATTTTAATACAGTTTTAACTTTCGATAGGAGTTTTAGAGAGGTGTTGTTTTATTTTTGGGGCATTTTTAGGCTGAGGAAGAGTGAGTTTAATAATCTTAGGCAGTGGTGGGACCGTGGTAAGGTAGAAATTAAGCTCCTTTGTCAGCAGCACACTTTCAACGTCACTAGAGACGTCACCAGATCTATGAAGGACCTGGAGACTGAGATAGTGGACCTAGAAAGTTTGAGCGAGTCCACAGGAGATCGAGGACATATTGAAGTCCTCAGTAAAAAGGCGGCTCGCCGACCTGTTCGTTAAAGTACAAGGCGCACTGGTCAGGTCCCGATTCCAGACCATCGCGAGATGGACACTCCTCTAGCTTCTTCTTCGGCCTGGAGAAGAGGGTGGGCAGGCGAGTGATCCACTCACTGCTGACGGACGCAGGGCAGCCGGTTGTGGAGCCAAGCCAGATCCGGAAGCGAGCGGTGGGGTTTTACTCCTCCCTTTATGCCACTGAGTATAGGGTAGAGGGAGAGTCGACGGAGGGCCTCTCGTGGGAGCTACCTCAGGTCTCCGAGGAGACTAATGAGGAGCTCGACAGACCCATAACCCCCGAAGAGCTGAAAGCTGCCCTGCAGGAATGCAGGAGGCGCGCCCGGATCGACGGCCTCCCGCTGAGTTTTATCAAAAGTACTGGGATGTCCTCGGAAGGGACATCCTAGACGTCTTCAACGAGAGTCTGGCCTCTGGTTCCATGCCGATGTCCTGCCGGAGGGCAGTGCTGACGCTACTGCCAAAAAAAGGAAACCCGCAGGACATCGGTAACTGGCGCACTGTGTCTCTGCTGTGTGTGGATTACAAGCTTCTGTCCAGGGTCCTCGCCTCCAGGCTGAGGGGAGCTATGGAGCAGGTCCTCCATCGGGACCAGACCTACTGTGTGCCCGGCAGGTCCATGGTGGACAACGTCCACCTCATTCGGGACGTTTTGGAGGTCTCCAGCTCGTTGGGTATGGATACTGGTCTGATTTCTCTAGATCAGGAACAGGCTTTTGACCGCGTTGAACACGGCTTCCTCTGGAAAGTTCTGGGGAAGTTTGGGTTCAGCGCTGGTTTCATAGCTAAGATCAAGGTGTTGTACAGTAATGTTGAGAGTGTGCTGAAGATAAACGGCAGGCTGTGTGCTCCTTTTAGAGTGAGTAGAGGGGTCCGCAGGGCTGTGCTCTGTCCGGGATGCTCTCGCACTCTCCTCGAGCCCTCCTCATTAAAATACGCTCTAGCCTACATGGTTTGTATTTACCTGGTTTTAGTAAAGGAATGATTTTATCGGCATATGCCGACGACGTTGTTGTTTTTATCAAGAATCAAAACGATGTAAACCTTTTAAATCAAATAGTACATGATTTTAGCACGGCATCATCAGCGAGGGTGAACTGGAAGAAAAGCGAAGCCCTCGCTGTGGGGAGTGGCTGGCCTCCCGGTTCTTCCACAAAAACTCATATGGAAGACGGACGGTTTTAAATATTTAGGAATATACCTGGGGAAACCGAGCATGGTCCAGAAGAACTGGGAGGGCGTCACAGAGAAGATAGAGGGGAAACTTTCCAAGTGGAAGTGGCTGCTCCCCCAGATGTCTTTTAAAGGTAGAGTACTGGTTTTAAACAATCTTATTGCATCCCAACTGTGGCACAGGTTGACCGTTTTAGACCCTCCCTCTGGCTTCTTAGCCAACATACAAAAGAAGATGGTGGATTTCTTTTGGGAGGGTCTACACTGGGTGCCACAGGGGGTGCTGTTTTAGCCAGAGAGGAGGGGACAGGGCCTTGTCCACCTGGCCAGCCGGACGGCCACTTTTAGATTACAGTTTGTTCAGAAGTTTTAACGAGTCCGGGTTTTTAGTGTGGCGAGACGTGGCCAGCTGCATCCTCAGACGTGCTGACAACCTAGGGCTGGATACTGCTCTGTTTTTAATAGACCCAGCTTTTAAAACTAAGTGGGCTGCCTCCTTTTATCAGGGTGTTTTAAGTCGTGGGCCCTTTTTTAAGCACGAAAGGTGCCCACAGTCTGACTCTCTGTTCTGGTTGTTGAGAGAACCATTAATTCACGGGCAAACTAGACATTAGCAGCAGCGTCACCCCTGGACTAGCGGGCTGCTGCGAACAAAGACCCTTTCTCTGCAGCAGTTGGTGGATGCAGTGGGGCCGACGCTGAGCGACCCCCGGCCCTGGGCTCCTGCTGGGTCTGCATTCCGACCGGGTGGCGAGGAGGCTCCTGGAGCTGTGGAGGCAGAGGCTGACCGGATTGGAGAGGAGCCTCCTCAACGACTACAGCCAGCAGAGAGCAGAGCCGGACCCTGCAGACCCCTTCCCAAACATCTCCCTCAGCCCGGGGCTGGGGGACTCACCGCCCCTGCTGAGAACGAGCCACCCAGAAAACTGCACACTGAACAAAGCAGACAAGAAGACTTTGTATTTTAACCTCGTGAAGAGCATCAACAGGTCCAGACTGTGCAACAGACCGCCCACTGTGTGGTCAGAGAGACTTGGGCATGGAGGCCCTGGCCGCAGTGGGGGTCCTATACAAGCCTCCCTAAAGAAAAGGACCGCTGACCTCCAGTGGCGGATTTTACAGTGCTGTCGCGTCCAACGCTTTTATTTCGGTAATCAATCCCGCTGTCCTGAGCCAGTGCCCTTCTGTGACCTCCGGAGACTATTTACCATGTTTTTAACGAGTGTAAGAGACTTTTGAGTTTCTTCTCTTTTAACAGTGGTTTTAGTCTTTTAATGTGGTTTTACAGAGAAGGTTTTATCATGGAGCTGCCTACAAAAAACAGAAAAGAAAAGTGGCAGCTCCTAAATTTTTATCCGTGAAGCGAAATGGCAATTTATTTAACTAGGAAGTCCCGGGTGGAAAACAGAGAGGGCAGGAGGCCAAGGCAGTGTGGCTCTGTAACATCAGAGCCAGACTCTGGCTGGAGTTCAGGTTTTACAAACACATTGGAGACCTGGATGCTTTTAAACAACGCTGGTGTTTTAAAGATATTGTTTGTTCTGTGGTAGAGGAGGAGCTGGAGTTTGCACCACTTTTTATTCGGTAAAACATGTTTTCTTTTTTAATGGTTTAATGTTTTGTTTGTTTGCTTTTATTTTAAATAACCTGATTTTTAAAACACTTTATTTGTAGAGAAACGTTGTGATGGAAAAAATGTAAATAAAGTGTTTTAAAAAAATCAAAAATCTCTCTCTCCCTCTCCCTCTCTCCCTCTCTCTCTCTCTCTCCCTCTCCCTCTCTCTCTCTCTCTCCTCTCTCTCTCTCTCTCTCTCTCTCTCCCTCTCTCTCTCTCTCTCCTCTCTCTCTCTCTCTCTCTCTCTCTCTCTCTCTCTCTCTCTCTCTCTCCCTCTCTCTCTCTCTCTCCTCTCTCTCTCTCTCTCTCTCTCTCTCTCTCTCTCTCTCTCTCTCTCTCCCTCTCTCTCTCTCCCTCTCTCTCCCTCTCTCTCTCTCTCTCTCTCCATAATCCTGCAGAACCAGCGATGCATAGATTATTCTCTCCTTTTTATTCAGCCTTCCTCTTCGTTATTGCGCCAAAATATAAATAAACTCGTCTTCATCACTTCGCCTCTCGTCTCTGATGAAGATCGATTTAAAAACAGAATGAATAAATTAAACCTGAAGCTGAAACACGAGAGAATGAACGAGAGATGAAAGGTTTATGTAAATGTGGAGATGCACTGACATACGAGATGGCAAGAAAGAGAGGGTATGTACCTTGGTTACGTGTGTTCTGATTACGGTGTAGTTATGGTGTAGTTACGATGTAGTTATGGTGTGTTTATCGTGTAGTTACGGTGTGGTTATGGTGTAGTTATGGTGTGATTATAGTGTAGTTAAGGTGTAGTTATGGTGTGGTTACGGTCTAGTTACGGTGTGTTCATGGTGTAGTTATGGTGTAGTTATGGTGTGGTTATAGTGTAGTTATGGTGTGGTTATGGTGTAGTTATGGTGTCGTTATGGTGTGGTCATGGTGTAGTTATGGTGTGTTTATGAAATATAAAATATTAATGAAATATTATTTGTTTTACATTTAAAATTAAACATTTTAAATATTTATATTTAAATATTTCTAATTAAACAATGAATACAAAATAACAATAAGTAAGTAACACAAAATAAAGTGTAAAAAAAGTCAAGTAGTAAATTAAGAAAAAATCTAATTATAATTAATAAATAAAATGAATTAAAATAAAATAAAATAAATTAAATTAAATATAATAAATGAAATAAATAAACAAAACATTGAGACAAGAGGAGGAAACGGAGCAGAAAACGAATAAAAAAAGAATTAAAAAAGAATAAAAAACGATTAAAAAGAGAATAAAAAGATAAATGGTTGATATCAGTATTTGTAAGCAGGTGACGGAGGGATAGAGGCGGAGAGAGAGACAGAGAGAGTGATGGCCTAGAGAAAGGGAGATAGCGGCCGGGGAAAGTGATGGAGGGAGGGGGAGTCTCGGGGCTTTGCGAGCCCCCGGCCTGTCACTCAGAATGGAATGAGGAGGCCTTATCTCCTCCGCACACGTCACCCCTAACCTGACCTCCCCTCCTCTTCCTCACACCTTCTTCCCTCCCATACCTATTCGCCCGCCCCTCCCTCTCCAGTCCCTTTCCATCTCTTCG